>NC_056741.1:856765933-856838433 GCF_019279795.1 Protopterus annectens | reverse complement strand
TTAAATCTTTTCAAATGCCCCTTACACATGAAAACTTATTTTATCCTTTGCATTATTCTTTTCAGTAGTTAGCCCTTGATATTCCCTTTTGAAACTCATTTCTAACTTAATTTATATCCATTCTCCATTCCACGTGACTTTTATAGCATTCCATACCCTTTTTCCTAACTAGAGAATAATAAAAAAAATATTCAACAATTTCTTCTTTTCTGCAAGCATAGCACTTTCTTTCATCCTTCTGTTTATACAACAGTAATCCTATATCAGGTAATTTAATCCTACAACATATTGATATCTGTTTTTTTGTATGAAATCATTGACCGGTGTGGTTTCTATGTATGTACTACAAGTGATTCCATCATTTTGGACAATTTATTCCTTCCTTGTGTTTGTGGAGTTAATATGCACACATTTGGTAGCTGTGGGAGGGCATACCCCCCCTGCAAGAAATTGGTAATTTTGTCTGTGATTTTTCAGTCATTTGCATTCAGCTAATTGTTTCTTTTACATCGTGTGAGTCAAGCTTTCATAGGGGAATCCTTTTACCCAGAGTCTGTTAATAATTTAAACTATTAAATAATCTTCATACCCTACTATTAATATTATTCTCTCATCTTCATAAGTCACCTTTGCTTGACCCACTAAACCCCTTTACTTGTACCTTTGCTGCATTAGGTATGATAACAGGAAACATTCCAGTCAAAGCATGATGCAAAGCAATAAAAAAATAGTAAAAAAAAAAAAAAAGGAACCGCACAGTAATAAGGTAATCATTACATTGTAAGCGATCGACTTATTACTGTGAGAGCAACATCCTACTCCTCAGTCATATAAGGCAGCACCATAACCACTCAGCAAGAATCAATGCAAAAAATGAAAAACAAAAAACAACCGACTGCACAGTAATAAGCTGATCGTTACATTGTAAGCGATCGGCTTATTACAGTGAGCTCTACATCCTCCTGCTCTGTCATGTAAGGCAGCACCATACCTCCTGTGGAAGAAGCAAAGCAAAAAATTATTTAAAAAAAAAAAAAAAAAAAGGAACTGCACAGTAATAAGTCGATCGTTACATTGTAAGCGATTGGCTTATTACTGTGAGAGCAACATCCTCCTGCTCAGTCATATAAGGCAGCAACATAACTCCTTTGCAAGAATCTAAGCAAAGGAATAAATTAAAAAAATAAAAGGAACTGCCCAGTAATAAACTGATCGTTACATTGTAAGTGATCGGTTTATTACTGTGAGAGCAACATCCTCCTGCTCAGTCATATAAGGCAGCACCATAACTCCTTTGCAAGAACCTAAGCAAAGAAATAAATATAAAAAAATAAAAATAAAAGGAACTGCACAGTAAAAAGCCAATCGTTACATTGTAAGCAATCGGCTTATTACAGTGAGAGCTACATCCCCACTGCTCTGTCATTTAACGCAGCATCTAACCCCTAAGCTAGAATCAAAGAACAAAAAAAAAAATGGACTTCACAGTAATAAGCTGATTGATACATTGTAAGTGATTGGCTTATTACAGTTAGATCTACACCCCCATGCTCTCTCAGTAAAGGGAAGAAATACCAAAAAATTGATGATCCTTTTGCTGTCACCCGAAGTAGATGCCCAGATGCATGACAAACACACCACTTTCTCAAAAACATAGACATTCTGCTTACACACACACACTGTTCATTCTCTCATGCATAGGTAACTGTCACACACAGGCATACACAGCCTTTTCTGCATTCACACAGAGATATACACTGCTACCATGCACACAGTCAACACTCTCGCATATACTGGTAGCTCTTGTTCAGGCACACACATTCATCCTGACTTCTGCATTCATAAACACACACATTCTGCTTTCACGGGCACAACCTTTTCTGCATGCTCACAGACATATATACTGCTTTCTCACACGCAATCCTCATTCTCTCCTGCATTGCTCATTTTCTCACATGCACACAAACTCAGCCTATTCTGCATTCACACAGACATACATACTGCTTTCAGACATGCATTCACTCCCATACATGCAGACAGAAACACAATACACATGATTGCATTGACTGCACCAGGGTAGTTGGACAATGATATCGTACAGCAAGCATGGCTTTCAGTAAGAACGTATTGGATAAGAAATCTTGGAAATAAATATTAATACATTTGCAGTATATAGATAAGGCCGGAAACAAGAACCAAAGGAGAAAAATACGTTTGTATACTTTTACAGCAGCATTGTCGGCAGATAGTTGTATACAGTTTAGGTGCTTAAATGAACTTACTGAAACATTTAGAGCAAATTCTGTATGTTCCCAACAGAATTTCTAGAGAAGTTACTTGATCCGATATTGTTTTTCCTCCAGATAGAAACAATGGATGGAATAGAGTTCCACAAGAAATTTTGCAGAACTTTATAGTAGCTGCTAAGCAGGCCAGGCTTCATAATGTCAATGTCACAGTGTGGGAGGATCAGCATGAGAGGGGACTACTGATTTGATTGTGTCGAAGGTACATCAGGAAGTTGGGGACCAGCTCCATCTGAAAGCATGCAATACCAAAAAATAGGGGTTGGGCTTTCCTGCCCTACACTAGGAAAAGGCAGAAATGTAGATGTGAAAACTTCTTTGTGTGTTCTGGTAACTGCTGATAGCTGGGATGAGTTTACAGAGAAAGAAAAAGACTCGGGGTTGAGTTAAATTGTGTTCGAGCCTGGAGTTTTCCTTTAAGTATTATGTATGGTCAAGATGTGTTACAAAACCACAATTCAAGTTACTGCAATTATATGACTTGTTATGCACATTTACTTATATGAGAAAATCATCATGCTTCTCGTTGATGTTCGATATAGTGTCTGTCATTTATGAAACGTTAAAACAGTAGTGTTATTATACTCAAGCCCATGTTATTAAACTGTCTATTGTCAATTTAATACTATTTGTTCAGAATATGATTGTTACATTCTGTGACATTTCAAGTTTAGGCATCTATTGTTTCTCTTGAACAACTTTGTCAGTTTGATGTCATGTATAAAACATTAGTTATCTTGGTAATTGCTTAAGTTTTATATATGGTCAAGATGGGTTACAAAATCTACAATTCAAGTTAAAGAAATTACATGACTTGTTATGCATATTTACTTATATAAGAAAGTCATCATGCTTCCCCTTGATGTTCAATGTAGTGTATGTTATTTATGACAAGTTAAGACAGTAGTGTTATTATACGCAAGCCCATGTTATTAAATCCTGTCTTTAATATCTAAATTCAGCAGACTGCTTCATCTTATATGACAATTATATATTTTATGTCTAGATTTACTAAAATCATACATTACATAACTATTTTGTGTGTGTGTGTGTGTGTGTGTGTGTGTGTGTGTGTGTGTGTGTGTGTTTTTTTTATCAATAATCATCTTAATGAGCTAAACAAAGTGTTAGGAGACCATCAATATGTGTACATGTGGTTTAAAACAGCCCTTTTATTATATATATTTTTTTAAAACCAAAACGTCATTGCCGAGAATCATCTCGGAGGCTCCTCAGAGCTGTTAAACATTATCGTCACTCTGTCTCCATTACCACAGCAACCTGGAAGCATCTGTTTCTGTTAATGTGTCTGTGTACTGCATACCAGAGGCTCACAATGTACTTGAAGCAAAGCTTCACTTCACTGCAACTTCAAGCCTAAATTCCTTCCCTTTCAATGAGGCAGCAGCCAGGAAAAGAACAGAGAGCAAACAGATCAAAAAAAAAAAAACTCCCAATAAGCTGCCACAACAAGAGACAACACACTCCTCCAGCCCTTCCACCTCCCACTCAGCAGACATACAAACAAACCATTCTCTGCCAAAATATCCCAAATCACATTTCTATCCACCCCCTTCCCCTGGATCCAGGCTAAAACACCAAATGTCTCTTAATAATACATAAGCATCAGTAAACCTCGATCACAAGCCGCAACCCACAGCTTCTCAGAGATGAAAACTGCAACATATAACAGCTGCCAGACACAGCTGCATTCACATTCATCATGTCTGGCTTAATCAAACAGTACTCAAAGCTATGATACCTGCCATTATTGATATCAATTGTGTTTATACAGAATAATAATGACATTTGTACTAGCTGCCAGACATAGCTGCATCCACGCAGACCATATCAGGATTGATCAAACAGCAATCGTAGCTGTGATACCTGCCATAATTAATATTAACTATATTTAGACAGAATAATGATGACATCTGTACTAAGAGCTTGCTACTATTATTTAACCAGGATATACATGACATTTATAAATCATACTTTAACTGAAGAAGGCATTACTCTCCATGACAGCATTTTTTTTTTCAAAACACTCTGCTGTTACTGCTATTATATATTATGTCAGTTTGTTACATTTGAGTCTGAACTCTGATGAATGGTACCTTGTTGAATTAGTTAATTAATTAATTACTTAAATTATTATAAGTAAAACAATGAAAAATGAACAAGATAAGTATTCACTGAGTTCAAGTAAGGGAATAGAAACTTCTATGTCTGTATTTTATGTTGCTTTGTTTGGCTTATATATAATGTAAATAGTGACCCATCTTGACCTACCTTTGTGAAGAATTACTGGACTCTGAACATTCTGAATAAATCATTACTGTTTCTCAGTTGTTTAAGAAACCCTCCTTTTTTAAAAATAAAAATAGATGACAAGTGATGTTTCATATCAATTGATACTTTGAGAGATGTACTTGTAAGAGTTATTTTTTTGGTACAGCTATCTTGGAATCAGTTTTTTGTTTCTTCTTTCTAGCATCAGTCCAAGGATTTGTTTCTTTTATTCTTTTAAGAGTAGGGGCCATCCATTCCATTTCTTCTGGGATAGACACTATGTTGTTGTTTTTGATGAATATAGTAGCTTCTTCTAAGTCATTAAAGGTTCTCATCTCATTGGCAAAAAGTATTTTTATCTTGGCTGGAAAGGCCAGCTGTGCTTTAATGTTCTTTTGTTTCAACAGTTTTATTATTGGCCAGACTTTTTCCTTTGTTCTAGTATTCTGGAAGAATAATCATTGTCAAACCTTATCAGGCTTTGATTGTATTTTAAGGGTGATTTTCTCTAAGCAGATTTTAATATTAGTTCCTTGTCCAGAAATGAAAGAAACTTTATAACTATGGATCTAGGTGGAGTATTTCTTGAGTAAGTAGCAGGGTTTCTCAGTGCGCTATGCGCCCTTTCAATCCCAAATGAAAGTCTCTCTTTCAAGTCTAAAAATTCAGGAATCCAGGTTGTTAAGAATGAAATAATGTCTTCTCCTTTAGTGTTTTCAGGCAGACCAAAGATTTTTATATTGTTTCTCCTTTTTCTGTTTTCCAAGTTATCTATTATGTTAAGTAGCCATATATTCTGTTTAAGCAGAGATTCTTTTTGGAATTCTTCCTCTTTGAGTCTCCCTACAATGTCATTTAGAGCAGTCTCTATATTTGTTATTTTTGTATGGTGTTGCTGTAACAGTTCCTTAAGAGTATCAGTCTGTTTCTGAGAATTTAATTTGAGGTTTTCTAAGTCATTTATAAAGCCATCCATCTTCAAAGAAAGTTCCTGTAAGGAAGATGTCATCAATTGCAGTTCTTTTTTCAAAGCAGCATCTGGATGAGAATCCCTTGAGTTGTTCATATTCACTAACTCACTATATCTCCAAGTTACTTGACAGGAAAATGTTTGTATATCTCCACCAAAATTGATATTTATGTAGTTTAGTAGTTTATCTATGGATTTCTGATGTTTTAAACTTGAAAATAATAACATTTTACTACATTATTATACTAGTTTATGGAGCTCTCAAAATTCACTGCTCTCAGTTAGCCATCCAGGCCCCACCTCTCGCCTGTAGTAATATGTTTTGACATGCAGTGCAGGTTCAACTTTCACCCTTAGCACTTAATTATTGTGTAACACTGCGTTTGTCATTTCATCCTTTAGAGCTCACAGGTCACTCCTGAAAATATGAACATTTTACATTGCTGACAGTAGATTGTTTATTTATCTAGACCATCCAAGTGTTAAAGCTGACTCTCACGTAACCATTTTGTATGAAAGGCTGTCATCTATCTACTTCTTCTATCTCAGGCTTTTTCCTCTCCTACTGTGGTATTACATGACATCACCCTTTCTGGTAATTAATTAAATGCCACAGCCACCTTCTCATTGAAATAAATGTTACTCACACCTGTCATAAGTCTACTTTCTCTACTAGACAGCCATAACGTCTCCTCCATCTTCATTTTGTTTCTTCCTTCTTAGCTTTTTGCCTTCTACCTGACCCAAAAAACACATCTTTAGCATCCTCACAATTCATATTTGCTCCAATGTGTACATATTCTGTATTGCCCACATATCCAGCCAAACTAATTACCCAGTCATTCATCATCTTTATGACGACCTTTGGCCTGGCTTCCTTATGTTTTGTGAAGGGCAGGGGTCTCAAACTCAAATAACTACTGATGCTTCATGAGGACTAACAAACTCAGGCAAGGGTCACAAATTAAAAGGCAAAAAAAAAAAAAAAATGCAAGCAGAGTAACTGAAAAAGTACCATGGTTGCTTGCCTCATCTATAAATATGTTGGTTTGTGGACTTCTTGAGGTCTGAGGGCAATGAATTTGAGATCCCTGATACAAGGTCTTAGTAAGTAGATACAATGCTACAGATTAAGTTTCACTAGTTCTTTCATCATAATAAGATGACTTATATGCCCCTGGAACTTAAACACCAAGGAGTATATCTTAGCCTGTTGTTTGCCTGGGCCACTGATTGCTTCATATTTTAATTGGTAGTTTAGCATAGAGCAAAGGTTAATACTAGGGTTATTTGGTTATTTACATTTTGTTAACCATGTTAACAAAGCCCATTTTCAGAGGCGACCTGTGAAATGCAAAAAGTCAACGTTGTACATGTAATATGATGTAAGTTATAGAAAAATAAGACAGAAATACAAATGTATAAAGTTAAGTACACCTTTGTTTTAGAATTTCAGAAATACAGATATGTTAGCATATGTACTTACTTCCAAACATGATGTGGTAGTAGTCAAATAAGCCCATGCTTCCACTGAAATGTAATCCATACTTGCACAACAACAAAAAGCAGGAACAGAAAAGTAAGTACTTCCAGCTAGATCACCATCTCTGCAGCAACAGACATATTGTGGAGTAATTGTCATATTTTATTGGTGACAGTAATTAGGTGATGTCATATTTATGGCAAGATACAATACAGAGAAAATAGATCTCCAAGAGATTTTAAATGATGGGACATTATTAATATTACCACCCTCTTGAGGAAGTGTGTCTCAGGTGTGGGCAAGGAAGTAACTAGAAAGTTGGTCACATAGCTTTTTTTGTTGTTGTCTTCTTAATACTCAGACATTTTGTTTGAAAAGTGTAGAGGCCTAAGAATTTTTCAGAAAGGGAGGAATGTTACCAACAGTTTTTATACAAGCTATCAAAACACTTTACTCCAATGCCCACACTATCCTACAAATTAACAAATGTCTATCCTCGGGGGGTGGAGCCTGAATGGCTAACTGAAAGCAACAGTATTTTAGAGCTCCATATAACTAGTTAAATAAGACAGGAAAAATATTCTTTTTTTTTCTTCAAAGTATAAAATCTTATAGATAAAGGACTAATTTACATAATTAGAAACTTTGGTGAAGTTTTACAAATAATTTCCTGTCAAAAAGCTTGGAGATATATTCACTTGTTAAAATGAGCATCCCAAGGAATTCTCACCAGGATGCTGCCTTAAAGCAGGAACTACAACAGATGGCATCTACCCTGCAGGAGTTGTCTTTGAAGATGGATGATTTTAAAGAGAACCTAGAAAATCTTAAAACAAGCAGTCAAAAACAGACTGACACTCTCAAGGAAATGCTACGACACCAGACAAGGATAACAGGAATATAGGTTTTTCTAAATGACTTAGAAAGCAGACTTAAGGAAGAGGAAACACAGAAAGAACTGCTTCTTAAACAAAACACTTGGTTGGTTAATAAAGTAGATGACTTGGAAAATAGGGAGAGGATAAATAACATCAGGATTTTTGGATTATCTGAAAACACAGAAGGTGAGGATATTATTTCCTTTTTATCAAGCTGGATCCCTGACTTTTTAAATTTAAAAGAAAGACTTTCCTTTGGTATTGAAAGGGCACACAGAGCTCTTGGGAAACCTGCCAATAACTCAAACTCTCCTCCTACATCAATAATTATCAAATTTCTTTCATACTTGGACAAGGAACTGATTTTAAGATCTGCTTGGAGGAAGGCACCTCTAAAATATAAACAGAGTCTGATAAGATTTGATAATGACTATTCATCTAGAATAATGGAAGAAAGGAAAAAAGTGTGGCCAATGATAAAGTTTCTGAAACAAAATAACATCAAGGCACAACTTGCATATCCGGCTAAGATAAGAATACTATATGCCAACGAGATGAGGACTTTTATTCACTTAGGGGAAGCCTCTTCATTTATTAAAACTAATAATGTGATTACTTTACCAGAAGATATGGATTGGATGTCACCTTTTCTCAAGAGAACAAAAGAAACAAATGTCTGGACAGATGTCAAAAAGAAGAAGCAAAAGACTGATACTGTTACAGCCAAATCTCTCAAAGCATCTACTATGATATGAATTGTTTTAACATTACTTTAAAGGACCAATTTTACTGCTTGGAATTTTAAAACAAAGGTAACTAACTACTGGAATCTTTATTTATATTTTTTGAAAATAGATGACACATGAGAGTTTTCACATTACTTCAGGTTTGTAAAACAAGGTACTTTTCTTTCACAGAAGGAGGGTTATATAGTACATAAAATATTTATACTGTAAATCAACATACATAGTATACTTGTATTTTCTCTTAATTTTCTCTTTTCTTTCTCTCTCTTCTCTCTTTTCTCATTATTTATTTTAACTGCATCTTGTCTCCCTTTCTAAATTCTCTCCTATTTACTATACTAATATAGTCTGTATATATTTAATAACTCACTATCTATACATAGATAAATAATAGTCTAAAATAATCTAGTTTTAACTCATTAACCCCGAGTACCTTCTCATGGCGCCTCTGTGCTTAACACCGAGCGCGCCATGAGAAGATAGGAATTCCATTCTGTTAACCCCGAGTGCCTTCTACCAGCGCAGTTAAATTTGCAGTCAGATAGTAACTCCACTGTTGAAAATAAAGTTGAAAAAGTAACTGAACTCTGTCAGTTACCTTGTCAGCTTAATTTTCAGCATAGAGTTACGTGGTGGTTATATTTGAGTTTTCGGAGAAAATCAGCTTGCAAGTCACTCTGTACTTTCTTCGAATAGCAAGCGATTTTCTCTGCACGCAAGTCATTGAGTCCATTCACAGTCCACTTAACTCCTTCACCCCCGACCTAAAATCCTTTTTTCTGTCTGAATAAATAGGGATTCCAGCAGTAAAAGTTTCCTTTTCTTTTTCTTGTTTTTGCAGAAATTACTGCTGGATCCCTCTAGTTATCCTACTGTACGAACCTGGGGTTTTGCTGCAGTTACGGCAGTTACCATTGTGTCTGCCGGGTCTAGGTTTGCAATTTAGACTGTGCTTGTATAAAAACCATGAGGAGGTTAACTGTGCTATATATGAGAATTTATTCTGTGTCCTGTTACTGTGGGGCTGAATAGCCTGATCTATAGATTACTCACTGAACCAAGCAGTACCGTGCTGCTAAATAGCACAGGGGTGTGTGCTTTTACTGGCTTAGACTGATTACGCCACAAAGGACCATTGTGTTTGCTTTCATGGGGCTGAATAGCGTGATTTACAGATTTCCCTTGAGATTTACTCAGTGAGCCGAGCAGTATCGTACTGCTAAACAGTAGAGAGGTGTGTGCTTTGACCATCCTGTTTGGTTGCACCATAAAGGGCAGTTGAGGTGGTTCCTCGCTAGTTCACAGCACTATTTTCTACAAACGAGACTTGGATTACTGAATTTTAGTGTACAGCATACATTTAACAGCACATATACCATACTTTGGCATAATATTGGTAAGCAGTCTTATTATGTAGCTACTATTAACTTTTTTTGTTGCTAGAACCTTGTTTTCGCAAGAGAGACACACCATTGTAGACAACCAGAATGAGTAGTTATTTATGTTTACCTAATGAAGTGTTAACTTTATGAAACTTTAAGAAAGTTGGGGGCTTTATCATTTGTAGAGTTAGCTTTTCTGATCTGAGTTATATATATATATGTGGATATCGTTCCTAATCAGAATAAGGGTTACACCACCATTCCTGTCACCTGACCTGATGTCAACACGTGAAGTATAATTTGCTCATATGCAGTTTGAAGGTCAAATTTCATCTTTTTGCCATGCTTCAGTTTTAGCTCATATGTGTAGCTGTTGTATGATATTGCAAAGCTTGACAGTTTATTGTTGACGCGATTACTTTAATGAATAATTCTTTTAAATGTTTTTAGCCAACTGGGACTAGTCATTATAACCTATGCTTGAAATTGGGGGCCTGTGTTTTGTAGAAGTCTCCTGCTCATCAGACTTTGATGATGACAATATATAGTTTTGTTAACAGTTTATTGAAGAATTACAATTTACCATAATCTCTAAGAGTAGAAGTCGAATTATTAACTGTCTTCCGGAAATATAATTAAGTTGTAAAAGATTGTCTAATAAATAAGATGGGGAGATACAAATATTGGGTGTTGGTTTTTGGCACTGGCTAGTAAATTGTAAGGATCGTTATGTGCTGGAATGGTATCTGTAAGTCGCAGGAACACCAGAAGAAAGATGATATTATAATCAGTAACGGCAGGTAAATAGAACATTACAGGTTTTTGTGACTGTAACGGCAGAATGACGGTTCCGTTTCTATATTTGCGGTTGTAGTTGAGTTGTTTTTAATCAAGAAATGATTATAACTGCAAACCTTATGAACTGTGACATTTTGTGTGAGATTTTGTGGAAGGATTATTGTGAACCTCACCTATATTAGACTATTGCTTCTTCCCCAAGGTACATGGATATATAAGAAACATCAATGTAAAAAATAAAAGACCCCCACCCACTTCTGCATAAAACACTTGAATGTGTAAAAGGGACTTTATGAAGTGGCCGTTATGAGAGTTAATTCACACATACATTTTTATAGTTTCAGGACTTGCATTATTGAGTGAACATCTGATAGGAGTCCTTAGAATAGTGAGCTTAATTAATATAGCAATAACCCACGCCTGGGTGTGGGTAATGCTGGATTTACCCACGGTTGGTGTGGTTTGGTCATGAGTGTGAAGCCCGAGTGGCCAAACAAAGCCAACCGTGGGTAAATCCAGCATTACCCACACCCAGAAGTGGGTTATTGCTATTATACAATGACATTATTTAAGAAAGAAAATAATTACTTTTCTTAAATAATAGCATTGTATAATACTTCCTTGCTGCCCTTCTGCAGCTGTCTGGTATTCTGCGGCAGTTCTGATGTATTGCGCATGCATATGCCTATGCAGTACATCAGAGCTCTGGGCATAAGCAACGGAGAAAGCAAGATATCCATTGCTTTATACAAACTGTTTCGCTATGTTAAATGGGTTTAACATAGTGAGACAGCTTTTAAAAAGCAACGGAGAATCCCTGTTGCTTTTTTTAAAGCTGTCTTGCTATGTTAAACCCATTTAACATAGCGAGACAGTTTTGAAAAAAGCAACGGAGAAAGCAAAATCTCCGCTACTTTTTACAAACTGTCTCGCTATGTTAAAGGAGTTTAACATAGTGAGACAGCTTTGAAAAAAGCAATGGAGAATCTCTGTTGCTTTTTTAAAAGCTGTCTCGCTATGTTAAAGGAGTTTAACATAGCGAGACAGTGTGAAGCAATGGAGATCTTGCGTTCTCCATTGCTGTAAAAAAGAGTTATAGTAATGGAAAAAGTCCGGGCGACCGGACCTTTTTCTATTACTATAACTCTCATATACAACGTGCACGCTGACCAATCAGCGTGCACATTTTTGAATATTAATGGGGGGGTCGTTGTATAATTATTACAGTATTTATTAGATTAATGATAGTCACTGTTGTACTTATTGGGATTGGGGACATGTTCGTGATTAATTCTGAAATGTTCCATTCATGTACATATGTCCTTTGCATTATTTCCTTTTAGTATTAACAAATATATATAAAAAAAAAAAAAAAAAAAAAAAAGAAAAATGTACTGTTGGTTAAGAGAAATGAAGCTTTCTTCACATTCTATTTGCGTTGCCATAACAACAGTAAACAATTGCTGCAGTTTCTAAGGACACTGTGAACCTATGAAGTGCATTTAGCCTCACAGATAACAAATAATAAGAAAAAGTAATGTTGTTTAGTTATTAAAATGAAAAACAACTGAAGTAAGGTAAAATAAATACATAACAGGACTATTTATAAATATTTTATGATTTATCCTCATAGGATAACATATTCCTGGAAACACAACTGAAATGTTCCCAAACTACATGTGCACTTAAATGTAGCTGCTTGATTAAAAAGTATTACTCCGTTTAACATGCTGATTTCACAAGCTGTCTGTACTGTAAAAGTTACATTTTATATGTTACTTGAAATTGTCAGTCTAATGCACATGAAAAGTTACATATTACTTTTTGCAACATGTTATCTTTGATGTTACCTCACACTCTGTGCAAACTCACTTGGTAACTGATAGCTATTCATTTACAATATCAGTTTAAATATTAAATGTGCCCTTGAAATGCTATTGACATTTTAACAAAATAGAATCTGAACTGTAAAATGAATAACTTGAAAGAAGTGAAGTAATGCTTAGATTTCAAAGACAGTTCTTGACACTATAGTAAAAGTAAAATATATTCACAAGGAAGTATTGAAATGTTTTAGTCTTCCAGTTAAAATAGCTTACTGTCAACATTTTGCTTTATCAGAAAGTTTGAAGAGCTAGGAAATTACTATTATTTGTCTTTTTAATGATTATTAGACAGATATTAGACTCTGCTTAGTTTAATGAATTGTGACATATGTTTATGAGGAAAAGTGGACTCAATTACTCACATTGGACTATACATTCCTGGAAACTCAACTGAAATGTCCCCAAATTACTTGTGAATTTAAATGAAACTTCCTGATTAATAAGCATAATTTACTTTAACAACCTGAATCTATGAGCTATCTTCTCTATATATGCTACATTATATATGTCACTTGCATATGACAGTCTTTAGAGCACACGAAAAAATACATATTATTTTTGCAACATGCTGCATTTGCAGTAATTGTATATTCTAAACTAACTCAATTGGCAACTGACAAGTTATTTATTTGAAATATCAGTCTATATATTAATTGTGCCCTTGAAATATTGTTGCCGTTTTGACAAAACAAAACCTGAATTGAAAAAGGAATGATTTGAAGAAGTGAAGTATTGTACAGATTTCAAAGACAGCTATTAACACTACAATATAAGTAGATATTTATACATGCAAGGAAAAATTGAAATGCTTTATACTTTTAGTTAAAATAGCTTATTGTTAACTTTTTGCTTTATCAGAAACTTTAAAGAGCTAGGAAATTATTTTTAATTTGTCTTTATAATGTTTACTAAAGTGATGTTAGTCACTGACTTGTTTAATGGATTGTGAGTCATGTACAAGATGGACTACTGAATGTTATTTCTGTTTACCTATGTTTGCTGAATTTCTTTTATTAGTACTGATTTAAAACAAGGGAAAGAAAGGAAAGGGAAATTTCTGTTTTTGTTCAAGGGAGGAGAGGCTTAAGAGTATTCTAACTACCCTGAGAACTCTTTAAGTTGATCTAAATACTTTTTGATTAATACTTCCCTAAGGTAAGTCTTGATTACCATATAGGTACCTTCACATTCCTTCTAGACCTGATGTGAATGCCCATTCTGGAAGCAGGAGGTGCCCTATGTTGGATGGGAATTGTCAGGGTGATCATAGTTCATTCTTAGACTCTGCTTTGTAAATCTATAAATATGTAAACACACTGCACACTAGAATGTAGGGTGCCTATACTCAGAGTCAGGATACCACTGATAAGCCATGTCTTTTCATAAGTGTAAGTTAAAGTTGGTGTGCTGAAGAGTGGGAATGTAAAGGAAGACAGTACACCTACAGTAAATTCATATTTCATTGGTAATCACTCATTGTCTCCTGCAGAGTCATTTTAGTCAAATTATTTTAGTAATAATCTATTTGTTCTTGACTTGTTTAGTGTTTGCTCCTCTGTTGCATTTAATTTTTCCAAAATGACATATCTGACATGTTTGGGACCTCTTAAGGGTAACTAAATATTGGATATTTTCTAAGTCAACATAATAATTGTTTACACTACTAACATTCCATCCTGATATATAAAATACTATAGAAAAATAATAGAATAATATAGAATTTCCTATTTCTTTTAAGAAAATTCTCTATATAATAATTTAACATATGGAGCTCAGTTTATATTGTTGGTTAAAGGTATGAGTGATAATCCAATAGATCTATCTTTATCTATTGGATTAGGAATGACTTTCATTCCATGTTTAATGGGAAATTCATATTTACTTGTATTTGATACTTTAGAATCAATGTTTTATAGAAGTACTTTTTTAAAGCCTGACCAGAATTTTACCCTACTTGTATTTAAAGAAGAAAGAACATTAAATTACACTCCCAAGTTTACACACATAAAAATAACATTCAGTGTTATCAGAGAATATGGTATAACTACTCTAATCAAAATAACAAAAAAGAAGCAAAATGTTTCTTCCAACAATAACTTGAAATGGATTTAACATTCTTATAATTAAATACTAATGGCTTAAATAATGCAAATAAAATATCAAACTTACTAAAATATTTAAATCTAAATAAGGCACAAGTAGTATTTCTCCAGGAAACACATTTTAAGACTAATTATAACTTTATTTGGAACCCTAAGGACTATACAGTCTTAGCTCAATCCTCCTATAGAACAAAGACAAAAGGAGTATCAATTCTCTGGTAGAAAAACATAATCACTCCAAAAGTTATTTATAAATATGAAGACAAAGAAGGTCTACTAGCATTTGTTATAATTAAATTTAATAACAGAATATGGACCTTAGCTAATCTATATTGGTTCCCAGGAATTGGAGCAGGGACGGTTAAAAAACACCTAGATTTTATTTCCAACAATTATAAAGGAAATCTTATACTGGGAGGATACTTACTGTACCTTAGAAGCTTCTGAAACCACCAAGAAGTCTTTTTGCATAGCAACTATTTCAAAATCTTTAAAAAGATGGATTGATTCATTTCATTTAATAGACACTTTTAAAGTAAAAGATGATAAATCCTTATTATTTTCCCATAAAGACCATAGATTTGGAACAAAAACCAGAATAGACAAATTATTTGTAGTTCAAGTTTTACAAGCAAAAATCCTCAACTTCTCAATAGTTCCATGCCCCTTCTCAGATCATGACTCTCTGATAATGAATCTCCAAATAGAGTTTACACCTTTAATCCTCTCAACTAGAATGTCATCATATATCCCAAAAATTAAAGAATTCAGACCCTGGATGTTGTCCGAACTACAATTATTTCTTGAAATTAATATTACAACAGCAATCAGTGGAGTCATGGTTTGGGACTCATTAAAAGCATATTTATTTGGTAAGACCCTTAGCTGGTACAAAAACAAAGTTAGAGAGTAGGCATCTGAATCATTAGACTTACAAACCAGACTCTTGACAGCAAAATCTAAAAAAAAAAAAAATCAGAATTGTCCAGAAGTCAAAAAAGAAATAGAGGAATTAAATAAAAAATATAATGACATTCTAACCCACAAAACTTGTCTAACCTTGGAAAAATTAAAAATAAACTCATCAGCCACCTCCCCCAGATATCTACATAACTAATCTACAAGAATTAAAATACAATCTAAAGCAAAAAACATTAGTAATATATATCATGAAAAGAAAGGGGAAAAAGTATCAGATATAGGAGACATCCTTGAAGCATTTCAGTTCCATTATATGGAACACTTCAAAAAAGAAGATTTAGATACCAACCAAATAAACTTAGATAGAAACCTTATCAATATAAAATAAAATCCCAAAAACTTAAAACTAGACCTACAAAAACCTATAACCTACAAAGAAATTGTTGACAAGGTAAAAGAAAGTAAATCTAACAAAGCTCCAGGCATAGATGGTATAATTACAGAAATTTGCAAACTCTTCCCTTCAACAGTAATCTCCCTTTTTCATAAAACTTTGCTAGAAGTCCAGTCAGAAGCAAAAATACCACCCTCATGGAAATATTCTCTCATATTTGCACCTCATACAGACCTGTATCATTACTGAATAATGATTACAAAATATTCATGTCAATCCTAGCTAACAGAATGAAAATCCCACTTTCAAAGATAATTAATAATGATCAAACTGGATTTTTATATAACAGGCACACACATGATAATATTAAAAGGATACTTACTCTTATAGATTATGTGAGTAAAGAAGATAGAGAAACACTTTAATCGGATTAGACATAGAAAAAGCCTTTGATTCCCTCAACTGGGAATATCGATTTAAAACTTTAGCATTATTTGAATTTCCTCCTCCCTTCATCTTATTACTAAAAAACACACATATTAATAACTTAGCCTACATAAAATTAGGTCCTTTCACCTCAGAATCTATCCATATAATGAAAGGTACTAAACAAGAATGCCCCCTTTCTCCTATTTTATTTGCTTTGGCTATAGAAATACTTGCAGAAATAATATGCAATAATACAAGAATAAAAGGAATAGACGTCTTTGACCAGTACATATCTAAAATAATGCTTTTTGCTGATGATATTTTATTAACCCTATCAAACTCCAGATAGTCATTAGGAGAACTAAAAGAAGTAATGGACATTTTTTATAAGATTTCAGGTCTACACTTTAATAGATCAAAATCAAAATTTATATCTTTAAATAAGAAAAAAGAACTACAAGTTACAGATAAATCCATCATAGGAAAACAACAACTTATGCTAAGTTATTTAGGAATAGTGTTACGCAAAAATATAAACAAAACAATATTAATAAATTATAAAAACATTATCGAAACAATAAACATATATATAGAAAAGTGGAACAAAATTATATTAACTTTTGAAGACATATTGCAATTAATAAAAATGCTCTTATTGCCAAAAATGCTATATGTAACATTAACAATACAGTGAATTCCTGAAAGATGCATTCTTCAAGAAATAAACTCATGTTTAATAAAATTTTTATGGTATCCAAAAAAGAATAGAGTAGCTCTAACTCATCACATTAGACCCTGGAAACAAGGAGGATTGAACTTCCCAGAAATATAAACATATATAAAAGCATATGTGCTTAAAACTACAATAGACTGGATAAACCCAAATAATTTTGCCAACTGGAAAGAATTAACAATGGCTATATTAATAAATTAATTTAATCTGTTAAAAAAAATTTTAATAGTAGACAAATCAAACAAACCCTGGTACATACTATGCATAAGTATACAATATAATATAACAAAACCTTCTAAAACAACACTGATTAATCATTACATCAATTCCTTTAGTAAACTTATCAATGCAAACATAGATCTAAAACTTTGGTTTGACCTTTTAACCCCATTTACCATCACTAAGAACTTTCCTCACAAAATATATAGGGAAACAATAACCTCCTGGGAACAAAATGGATTCTTATGCTGGTTTCAATGTGTAAATAAATTAAATGTTTTAGATATACATATGATAGAAACTGCTTACAATATTCCAACACAGGACTGGTTAACCTTACAAAGCATTTTAATGTACACTCAAGATTTATGCAGATTAATTAATAATTCCTCATTTAAAGATATTCCAAATCTAATACGTTTCCTGTATGAATGTATATATATAATAGTTGTGAAAAGAAAAATTCCATTTCAAATCTATATACAGAGTTAATAACATATAAAACAATTCCCAAACCATCATACTGGCAGTTCTTAAAAGGTCAGTCATTGCAGTTAACAGAAGAAATTAAAACTAACATCTTACTATCAGGTAATTACAACTCTAACACACAGTATTGGAAAACATTTAACCGGAAATACTTTCATAGAGCATTTTTAACACCAGATAGAATTAAAAAGATCAGTACTACTACAAATGATTTTTGCTGGAAGTGTGAAAAGTCAAATAAAGCAGACTGGATTCATATTTTTTATGAATGTAATAAAATGAAATCATATTGGAATGGAATCAATAATTTTTTTACAAGCTTTATTTAATGAATCCTTTATCTTAACTAAAGTATTGATTATACTAAATGTAAATGAAGGTCCCTACCTGAACAGACAAATATGTATTTGTTATGGACAATACTTGCTATATCTAGGAAATGCATAACCAGAAGGTGGAATTCAAATACATCCCCGACCTTGGAAGAATTCTGCACTCTACTGAAGACAACTGCATCAATGGAAATAAAAGTCAAAGAACTACGAATCTATCCCAGGCCATTGGTAAGTAATCCTTGGAAGAAAGTTATATCTTTGTTGGACACTCTGCAATAATCAATATTGCATCTTTGATAACTGATCTGTTAATTCTATGTTTAATAACATACAGTGCATATAATTAATGTCAGGCTACTGTAAATATTGTATATAGTTGTTTAAAATGATATTTAAAAAAATTATGTAAAAGTTATTTTAATTGAAAATAAAAAACATATTTGAGGGAAAAGTCTATCCTCCATATAGACATTGGGCAGCCTTGTCTGGCTCCACTCTCAATGTCCCCCTATTTATTTAATATGTACATTGAACCACTATTCCTTCTAATCTCTCAGAAAACCTTCCACCATATCCCTACTCTTTTTAGCACCAAAATTGCTCTGTCGGCTTTTGCTGATGATCTAAATCTATACTAATTACTACCCAACTCAGATCTTCAGAAACTGCTAACGTCTATTGACAAATACTCATTTTCGAACTACAAATTAAATCTTGAGAAAACAACTATCTTTCCTGTTAACCCTTTATGTCAATTTCCCACTTATTTCTTATCATCTGGAATTAAAATTAATCAGTCTTTGCAATATCTAGGAATATCCTTCCACCAAGACCCTAAACACTTTTATTTAAACAATATCACAAAACTCTGGTCTAACATACAAGACCTTAACAAATGGTTCAAACTTCATCTTCCGATTCTTGCTAAAGTAGCCATAATCAAAATTAATCTCTTACCCAGGTTTTTATATAGCTTCAATGCCTCCAACATAGCTATCAACAACATTTTTTAAATCCCTCCACTCCACTATTTCCAAACTCATCTGGGCTCCCAAATCAATTAGATTCAGTTATAGAAAACTGATTTATCCCATAAAACAATGGTGGGGTCTAGGGTTATTTGACTTTAAACTATATTACAACATCACCAAGTGTAACAGAGTAATAACAGCATCTGATTATTCCCCAGACTTACACCAACGGTCTCCAACCTGGGTAAAACTCCTATACAACTACATCAAAACATTTGACTTACCTGGTTCCACAGCTACTTAACTGACAGGTACCAAGCTGTGAATTGGGAAAATTCTCTCTCTCCTCAGCTGCCCATAAATATAGGAGTCCCACAGGGTTCTATCTTAGGACCACTACTATTCACAATCTTCACAAATGATCTCCATACCTCCACACAGCATGCATCTATCATTCAGTATACAGATGATACTACCTTAATCTGTGCTGCACAAAACATTCCCACCCTCCTGCAAACAACTCAACTAGCATTCTCTGATGTTGAAAACTACCTAACCAAAGCCCTACTTATCCTCAATCCAAAGAAAACTCAGCTTATTATTATAACCAGTTCTAACAAAAACACTGATAACAGTCAATTCACTACCTACTCCACAAATGCTACTCCAATCACTCCAGTGGCACAGGCTAAGCTATTGTGAATAACCATAGACTCCCACCTAAAATTTGATAGTCATCTCAACTTAACTATTAAAAAAGTACATGCCAAACTGGGATCACTCTACCATATCAAACCATTTTTTACCAGCAACACAAGATCAGACATTGTTTATTCCCAACTTCTATCCACCCTACTCTATGCATCTCCCATTCTGACTAATCTCAACAAAACTGAACTAAGCAAAATGGAAGCCTGCTATAACAGAATTTCCCGCTTTGCTGCAAATTGCTCATATAGAACTCATTACTGTACTGCTTTGAGACAGCTCCACCGGCTTGAACTGCCCAACCTCCTAACCTACAATCAGCTCTACCTCTATCATTTTATCTATTACCTTCCCAATAAGTGTCCTGCCCTCAAAAACCTAGTACAACATCACTCAGCCAAAAGGCCTCTTAGGTCATCAAGCAAACTACTACTAGAAGTCACCAACAGCTACAATAGCTTTGGAGACACACTATATAGAGGTTCAGTGGCTAAAAAATGGAGCTCTCTCCCCACTAACATACAAAAGACATCGTCCAAAGCCTCCTTTAAAAACCTCATTAGGCAACATCTCAAGCAAAGTTGACAGTGCCATGATTGCTCCCCAGGCTAGTGAAAGCAGATAAGGTACACATACTAAACCTAGAGTACTTGATAATAGTTTTCACTCTTACTCACAAACACTGGCTAATGTATAGTGTATGTACTGTACCTGTGTACTATGTATGTATTCTACCTATGTTCCAAATTTCAGATGTACACCACAAATCTATTAATTACCTTTATTTTTAAATTACTATTTTCTTGTTTGTTCTCTCCACTGTATCTGTTGATGTGCTGCATACCACTGTAAAACATGTCTGTTGTAATTTGTGTATACTGATCATGTCTAAATATCTAACTGTATCTGTAATTTTTTTATGTGGATCTTTTCTACCTGGGCATCTGCTGAAAAAGGGCCTTTTTGGCTCAGACACCCCCAGTTAACAAATGTAAAATAAATAATAATAAATAACTTCAATCCCAAAGCTCTCCCCTTCCTTAACAATGTTGTTGTGTCTTTCGGCTTTTCCCGGTTAGGGGTCGCCAGAGCGGAACTCCGGTCCGCTAATGATTGGCAGTAGATTTTTACGTTCCGAGTTGCTGGCCCTGATGCACAACCTTCAACGAAGGTACACCCATTCACGCATGTCACCACATAGAAGACGCTCTAGCTGAGAATTGAACAGGACAACGTCTTACTGTGAGGCGACAACGCTACCGCAGCACCACCACCAAGTTTAAAAAAATATCAAAATACACACAACCATAAAGCATAAAATATCCATCTTACAAAATGTCTTCAAATCATTAAACCTATACAATGCATTTATTACACTACAACCCATCCACCTTAACCCCAATCTTAAAATGAATAATAAGATAATTGACTTAAGAAAATAACCCCTCATGAAGGAGATTACCATCTCTAATATCTTTCCCTTCAAAAATAAATCTATTACCGAAATGAGAACTCAAATGCACCTCCCCAAATGCTACACAATCTTTATAAGGCAAATTCAAGACCTTTGCCATTTTATCACAGAGAACTTTAAAATAACCACTAATGACATTAAAACCTGTAAAACTTTATGGAATCTGCTATCATTAAATAGAAAAATAATATCTAATTCTTACAAACTTATTCTCTCAATTAAAACCCAAAAAGATGTAATCTTTTCTAAATACTGGAAAGACCTAGATCCATCAATCTCTAATAACCAAATCTCCCAAGCTATTCATCTAACCTCAAAACTCACTCCCCTTAAAAAGCTTAAATATATACACAACTCATGATATTCCATAATGCTTACCTCATGCCAATCACACTAAATAAAATCGATCCCACAACCTCCCCTTTTTGGCCCTTTTATGATAACCACAATGCTGATCTTGTTCACATTTTTTGGAGCTGCAAATTCTCCTACAAACTCTGGTGCTCATTAAGAATTCAACTGGAAAAGATGGGCTATGAAAAAACAACTCTATTTTGGAAATTTTCTCTCTTACATATCCCTCCCACTGGTCTTTCTGAGCTGCAGATGCATGTATTAATATCACTTTTCTACCTACTCAAATACTACATTACACTCAACTGGAAAGATAGAACCTTGCTTACATGGGATGGATTAAAATACCTAGCTACCAAACATCTACATGCCCATAAATACCTAAGTTTCACCCAAAAAATCCACCCCCACTTCACTGTTTTTTGGAATGCCCTTTTTGATAATATTCTAGCTTGAAACTTCTAACCTTCCTTCAACGATGGACATATGGCATGTTTGTACTTAGTTTGTTGTTGTATTGCTATGTATATCCTCTATTGTATTACTGTTAATTCATCACTCTTATGGAGATATTGTTTGCACTGATTATATGTTAAAATTGAATGTAATAAAAAGATTTTTCACAAAAAAAGAAAGGAAGGAATGTTAAGAGAGGAACATTAGCATTTGAATAGGATTTTGTGAGTGAATAGGAGGCAATTATATATAATTTTGTTTGATAAGGGTATTCATACCCAGCCAGGTCATTAAGTTATGTGTCAGGTGTGTGTGCAGTATATAGAGGCTATATAGCTATATTGTACTAATTAGATTCCAGCTTATGACAATTTGCTTTGTTAAGGTTACTTACTGGCAATCTGCCATATATAAAAGTAATGAGTTGTTTGGTGTTCTCCTTGAGATGGGGGTAGGCCTTTTCTACTCAGTACAGGGCTCCTAGCCTTTCATTTATTTCTAATACACTGTGGTTCACACTTAAAGTAAGCTTGTTATCTATCGTTACACATATTGTGGAATTATTCTGACGTGTAATAGAGATGGAAGCTGTACTTCTCTCTTTTTGGCTAAAAATCATTACCTTGCTTTTCATCTCATTTACTATTAGTCCCAGTTTGTGAAGGGTAGTCATGAATGTATTGCAAGATAGTTGCTTTGATGTGATGAGAATGACCAGATCTGGTATACCGCAAAGAATACTGGAGTCACTGGTACATTACAGCAATCTGATGTCATTTGTATTATGATGCATGTCATTTGGAAAGACAGTATTGGCCCAAGTATAAAACTTTGGGGAAATCCTAGGTTATTCTGGATTTTGGGGGATGTAGTTCTAACATACAGCTTGAGTTCTGCTGGTTAGTTTGCCTTAGAACCAGTGTAAAACTATGAGTGCAGTCCATGGATTGTGGCCTCTGCAGTGAAATGTAATAGCTGTCTGTGTCATACGTTTTAGGGAAATCAATAAAAACAGCACCATTGTGTTACACTGTAGCTGGCTAATTCAGCCAGAACAGCCTCAGTGCTATGGGTATGTTGAAAGCTACATTGACGTGGTTTAACATGGTTTAAAATTAAGTATGAGTTTCCCCTCCATATGGTTGGAGATTTACCTTCTGTTAATTATCAGAGGTAATGGATAAGGGGTATCTGTGTTGATAATTTTGGTGGAACTCTGTTCATAGATGGTGATCCATGTCACTTCATTTTATGTAGCAACTTCCTAATTTCAGTTATACTAAATGACTTGAATATAAAAGGAGGTGATGCTGGGTTGAATTCAGTTGTTGGAGGTATTCTATGGTAATTGTTTGGGGTAGAGAATTTGTCTTCAATTGAATAAAAGTGATTGGCATGTGTATTGACTGTTGATTAGTCATTAGGGAGATTTAAGGAGTTGTTGTCTGTGTTGTTCATAAGTTCATAGGTGTGTACTAGGCTAATGGCCCTGGAGCCTTTACAAGCCTAGCCCATAGAAGTGCCCTGGCATCATGCCACCAGAAGTTAGTTCCCAATGCCTCTATCAAGTAGAGCCACTGGAGTGATCCCCAGGGAGAACTTTCTATTTCCCATCCACTCATCAAGATTTCTCTTGAAAAGGGCTAGTGAGGTGCTCTGTTTGACATGTATGGGAAGTCTATTCCAGAGCATGGTCAGTCTCTGGGTTATGAACCTATCCATCCAGCATGTTCTATTGATTGTGGTCATGAGGTTGAGGTCTCTGGCGCATGTGGTGCAGAGGGACTGGGATTTCTTTAGGTGTAACATTTCTAACAGAGATGGGTCAGACATGGCTTTGTAAGTAAAGCAGAGATTGCCTCTTAGTAGACGATATGAGACAGAGAATAGCTGATGTTTTTTGAGTCTGTCCATGTAGGACATGTCTTTAAGGCCTAAGATCCTCTTTGTGAGGTACTTTTGTGGCCTTTCCAGCTGTTGCATGTGTCTAGTGAGGTACATGCCAAATGGGGCATTATACTCGATGACTGGCCAAATGAGGGAAGAGTAGAGAGAGATGATGACCTCTTTCTTCCTGGATGCAGAACCCTTGTTAATGAGATGTGCCACAAAGAAGAACTTTCTGACTACAGTGGCAATGTGATGGTCAAAGGAGAGGTTGCTGTCAACCTGTGTCCCAGATCTCTAATAATGCCTTCAGTGTTCAGTGGGCTCCCATTGATGTGGTAATTAGTGGGAACTGAGTTTTTTCCAAAAGGGATGACACATTTTTTCGCATTAAGCTTAGGGCCATGGTTTCGACACCAGTCATTGGTATCAATGAGGCCTTTTTGTAGGATGTTTAGATCACTTGGGGAGTTAATAATGGCTCCCAGCTTGCAGTTGTCTGTGAACTTGGTTTACCAATCAATTTTTAAAGGTATTTCAAAAAGTGGTAGGGCTTTTTTCTTTCTTTGCTACAACGTAGTCTAATATTTTTGTTTTGCTTGTCTTGTCTGTTGTTGACATTTGTTTCCATGTTCCTTGTACTTTAGAAACAACTGTGTAACCATTAATCGACAATACATTTTCCGAAGGAGCCTCTTCTTCTCTTTAATTGTCTTGTTAATTTATCTAGCCAAGGATGTGCATTTTGTTTTATTTGACCACTCTTACTAAGGTATGTTTGGCTAGGATGGCTAAAAGGATTTCATTAAGACAATTTACAGCCTTATGAGAGTCAATATATTTTATTATTTAACCTACACCTAACTATTGGCAGTGATCACGAATCCTGTTGAACTGCTGTAGTCATGCCCTTCCACAAGGGTTGACCCAACAGTGACACTGAACTATAGGCCTATCAGCCTTATGAGTCTAATCTCTAAAGCCATACCAGTCTCATTGATCATGATTCCAAAAATCCTATTAGGCTTGACCCACAACAATTTGGTTTCATAAGAGGTAGATTATACCTTCTAAATGTTGTCAACTTCTTTAAGAAGAGTCTTCAAGCAGTGGACAAGGTCATACTACTCATGCGATTATCTTTATCTGGCTCATACATTCAGCACCATACCACATGAAGGAATTGTAAATAAACTATCTCCCTTAAATGTTGATCCCTATGTAAGAAGATGGATAGCCCACTGGTTTATGGACATAATCCACATTGCCCATGTAGCAGATGCTTCTTCTAACAGAGAACATGACCAGTGGTGTCCCTGAGGGATTTGTGCTTGGTCCTGTTTGGCATTTATTTATTTTTTTTATCTCAATGCTGGTAATAATGATCTCTGGTTGACCAAATTTACTGATGAATACAAATTGGTTATAATTGTCAAGATCCCTGAGGACACATATACCCTTCAAAATGAGCTAAAATGAGTAAACACTTGATTCATGAAAAAATGTCTGAAACTAAATGCCAAAAAAATTAGGAAACGGCAAACCACTCTAGCCTACAGCACTGACAGCACTCCATTATTAAGCGAAACAATGATTAGAGATCTTGGTACCTCTGTAGATAGTCCTCTTGGCTTTTGTTATCATATGGTTAGAGTAGTCCGGAAATGCTTTTATATTTCACAACTAATTGCCAGAAACATCTCTTCCAAATCTAGGGAAGTGGTCATTCCTCTAAAACTTCCCTGGTCAGACCCATTATAGAATATTGTACCTCACTAGACACATTAAAAACTTCAAAAAGCCACAGAAGTTCCTAACCTAAAGGCTATCTGTTGTCAAGAATCTTAGTAAACCAGAAGAGACTGGAATCCTTGTCCATACACTCTATCTTTTGTAAAATCCTTGCATCTTACTTACTCTGCCCTTATAGGGATCTGTTTACCCTTGACCTTCTTTTTCTCAGGAAGTCAAATAATGCAGCTAACTCTAGAACCAGAGCTCTAAACCTATATTATAAAATAAATAAAACACCGAATAGGTCCATCACCCAGCATCCCCTTGCCCTTGAATAGGCTTCCTCTACAGTCAAGCAATGTGACTCATTGTCTTCCCTCAAATGTAACTTGGTTTGATTGGATGTGTACTCTTACATTTACACTTGGATGTACAAGCATCAGCCTCCTTGAAAAAGGTGTTAAGGTCTGAGGGAGGATATTTTTCAAAGTGTACATAGACACTGAACTGGCTAACTGACAGCCTTTTATATTTTATGATCATATGTTATTTTGCATTTAAGTGACAGAAAGGCCTCAAAATCAGGTGATATTTTGTTCAAGCTCCTAATATTAAACATCAGTATAATGTACATTATTGAGTCAGTTTGTCTAATAATGTCTCTTTGAATTTGAGATTCTCCTCAGGTCTCTAGGTATACACCGTAAGAAAATATTGAGATTCATCTTGATGGTGTTCTGCTCTGGGAGACAGGTGCTGCCTCAAAATAAGTAACTGCCCACTGAGCCTAGTCATAAAACACACCAGACTGACTTTGCAACCTTTTATTATATAACAAACAAGGACAAACAATAGTGATGTCATAAGTAATTCATATGCAATATATCAGCAAATACCATAAAACCATTACCTGAAACTGATTGCTGTACACCCACCTGTTCCAGCTGCCACCTCAAAGAAAACCTAGTGCGTATTTCTGCTTCCTTGGACCTGGTGGCAAACCCGTTTAACAAATACTTACAAGTGACATACTCCTTGAATGGCAACTGGACAAATCTAGGTCCAACTTGAGGAAAGCCAAGGCCGCTGAAAAAGAATGGGGGGCACAAGGGGGGGTGAAGCCATAAGGTCACCTCCTGACCCTGCATGGAGGGTTGGGAGGGAGGGATGATGTGCCTGCTGATGGATTCTACAGCACGAATAGCTGTACTTCCCTTTAATAGGGAGTGCTTGCCTGCATCCAGCCCCTGATGATGACTTGCACTTGCAAACAATGAGCCATTACAGTGGTAAGTTGTCCATGCCCACTGAACTGTGTCATAAAACACACCCAGATTGACAACCAAGTGATGCCATACATAATTTATATGCAGCATATCAACAAATACCATCAAACCATCACCTCAAGCTAGTTGACATACACCCGCTGCATGTTTCTGCTACCTTGGACCTGGTGGCAAACCCATTCTCATACTTACAAGCCACAAGCCCCTTGACATGGCCACAGGTCAAATCTGGGTCCAACTTGAGAGCCAAGGCCGCTCAGCAAGAATGGGGGGGGGGACACAAGGGGGTAAAGCCATAAGGCCACTGCCTGACCCTACATGGAGGGTTAGGAGGGAGAAATGACATGCCTGCTGATGGAGTCTGCAGGTAAGAACAGCCACATTTCACTTAAATAGGCAGTACTCCCCTGCACCCACCGCCGATGACAACTTGTGCTCGTGGACAATGAGTTGTTACCACAGTAAGTCGTCATTATATTTTTCCTTTAGGGACTTAATTTGTTCCTGCATTGTTTCTGATCAAGCTTTACAACAATTCCAAGATTTTGCAATGCTACCACCTGAAATAACATTACATCTGATTTATTTATGTAGACACACTCAATTTCCACTTCATACATGGAGCAGAAATTATACTCTGAATGCCACTTGTAAAACTCTGTCTGTTAAAAGCATTTTCCAGTTAAATATAGCCATTTAACAAAATATTATCCATTTTCATCACTTCATCATGTAATCTTCTAAGCTGTGCACCTGGAATGCTTTGACACACAATGTGTAGCACAGTGACAGATTTCCAGTATTTTGTATACTGCTAAAAATCATATATTGCAGATAGACAGAAGTGCACTGTCACTCATTCACTTGACTCTGTGTCTATATCTATCTATAAGTATATATATCTATATCTATATATCTATATATGTATATATATATATATATATATATATATATATATATATAGATATATATATAGATATATATATTGGTTTACTATCATTATTGCGCATGGCAAAACATTTGCCATTCGCAATAACGAAAATAAACACCGAAACCCAACTCTCCACTCCTACACAATGTCAACCCAAATGATCGACACATTTGAGTTGACATTGTCAGTGAAAACATCATGTGATAGCCTTATAGGAGCTGATGTAAATCAAACTCTTATACAACAAATCACATTTTTGCAGGGTGGCAAGCCCCCCTGCACCTCCCTATGGGGGGCTGTACCCCCCACACCCCCTGCTGCTAATATATTCCAACTTTGAGTTCGCACTACAGTGGGGATATGGATGAATTTCCACTCCCCACTGTACAGCAATCTCTGTATATATAGTCAAACACACATGCAAATGCACTACTGCATTCACATAAGTGTCTTCAACGGTTTACTATCAAATTGTCGATCCCGTTTATGCCCAGATGTGCGAGCGCAAATGCGCCCCCATCCGACCCATGGTAGCATGGGTGTGGAGGTGCGGTAATGTCGATCGTCGGAGTTTCGGTTAAGCTATCGAAATGGTTTTCGCTATCGAAATGGTTTAGTGCATTCGCACATTTAATAGTAAACCGTCTTCAACTATCCCATATATTTTTTTTATTTTTGTTTATTTTACATTTGTTGACCGGGATAGCCTGACTGGATACATGTCCATTTTCAGCAGAGGCCCGGGGAGAAGAGCTCCAAACTTACAAACAGATAAAGACAAGCAAGTTACAGTATATGCACAAACATATTGTATTAACATACAAGTTACAGTCTCACATTTCAAGCCTATGAAGAATACAGTTTATGTTCAGAAATACATACAAATATGTTACAGTTTCTCTTATCAAACCTATAGGTGCAGCTATATACAGAGTATCTGCAGAGATGTTACAGTTTCTCTTTTCAAACCTTTTAGTGTAAGAGGTAAGTCAGTCCCCCGGATTCATGAAGCTCGGCGCAAGTCCGGCGTAAGGTTTGTGCCGGCCATGCGGCGTAGATGTGGAGTAGACGCGCCATATGCATATTAATGAAGGCGCGCAGCTGCCACAGCCATGTGCATAGGAAACGTGCACAAGTGCAAGGGGCGTATCGAAGTTGCGCAGGGAGGCGTGTCAATGTCGGCTTTCGAGGAGCAACCTAAACTGCTGAATATTATATTCCACCAGCAATAGTAATCGTACCTATCAGTGTCCGTGGAGACTGAAACGTATGCAAAGCAGAGTCCCTGTGAACAGAAAATGAAGAGTCAAACACAAATGCACGGTAGGGAATAACAGGTCCCTACCCATGAACAAATGACAGGAAAACTGTGTGCCTGTAGTCCAACGTAGTGTTGATAGCTATACCATGTGGAAGTGAAATGTATCAGATGTTAGCGCACCGCCAGTAGGTACGTCCAGTCCAATGGAGAGGGTCACCGTCTGACCCATAATTTGAGGGAGGGAACATAGCTGTGCAGATGTGTCCATAACAAAATACACAAGGAGAAATGTAGATATGGGTAGTGACCGTATGTCTGAATCATATCCCACAAGCCATGTAATAGTCACATACAAAAGGTATGTCCGTATTTCACATACCAAATGTGATAGGAAATAGCATATGCATGTAAACAAAACAGAAGGAGCATATAAATGAGCCATAACAACACGGACACATGTAGGCCGAAAGGAACAGTATGATCCGTACCATCGACCAAGATTACCACCTGTCCCACTTTGCGAGCAACAGTCCCTCTGTGGGCAGATGTGTCCTGACACAAACATGTAAAACTGGCAAATGTCCAGAGAATATAGGACATAATTCCTCCGTAGACGTCATGCAATAGTTGCATTAAACATATTTCACCAGACGTATAATACATAAATGTCATAACAAACAGAATAAGATACCGAAATGCTACAAGAATAAGCTTAGATATAGGCAAGAATTGTAAGTTCTATCGGCCAAACTGACCTTGGGTATGTGTCGGCCTGTAAAATATGCTGTGTTCACCGCAACTGTCACAGTAGGGTTGCCACCCTTACAAATGGCCAAAGTGGGACATGTTTGGTACAGACATCAGACTGTACAGGCCGACACATACCCACGGCCAGTACAAAGGACTGAACATAACTGTTTTGCCTACAGAAAAGTGTATTCCTGTAGCATTTTAGTTGCTTATTCTGTTTCTCATAACAGTCAGGTAGCTCAGATACAGAATTAACTGTTTAATGCAACTATCACATAAAATATAAGAAATATGTTTGTCCTAAAATCTCAGGACATTTGCCATGTTGACAATTACATGTCAGGACACAACTGCCCAAGGAGGGACTGTCCCTTGCAAAGTGGGACAGGTGGCAACCCTATGTCACACTGTGGCCAATTGAAAAGGTGAAAACACAACCGTTGACTGTGGGGAGGCAATGTCCACAACAGTCGGACATGTGTAAGGAATAGCTTGGACATAGGAAAAGGTGCCATCCTACCAATGAGTAGAACAGGCTGGCAAAATCCGGAAGTCAGCTGTGTAATCCGAACATGTATGTGACACAGTCGAATGGGTAGTACCCAGATACACCAACCAAGCAATGAAAGTGAAGTAAGGGCGTGTACCTATGTGCGTGAGGTATAGCATATGGAAAGCAAACATAGCAGGGTAGTCCACACAACCATGAAGATACCCGACACATGTAGGGTAGTCAATGTGTAACTCTGGCCGTGTCATGGGCCAACAACCAAAGTAGTGCTCTATGGGGTGTGAGTAATTTGCGTGTGAGGGGTGTGTGTTTAATGGTAAATTCTTCAAAGGCGATACTTGTGTCATATGCAGAAAAGATGAACCGGAGGTGTATGAGTGGGCAGCGGGTGAAGTGGAAAGAAACACAACCTCATGTAGAAACAGCTGCAAGACAAGCAGACAGGCCATAGTGTAGAACACAATCTCACAAACATATGAATATGGAAATATGCGAGACAAATGTATAGATACGGCACCATCACATACCCACAGATGGGTCCTGATGGAACTGGCCATAACAAACGCAACACACCTGGATGCATAATAGCCTACCCAGCATACCCTCCACAACACACAACCTGCCACCATACCAGAACGTCCACCAAATCCAGCTGTACTTGGTCCACTGGTTTGTTGCAGAAACAGATACACACAGTGACCCCTACGCATATGTAGTAGGTATTGTCACCCTAGGCAGTGTTAGGATTGCAAACCATGTATCCCCTGCAGGTAAAACCCCCTGCACATTTTCGTGCAGCCACAAAAATCTTCGTTATCTAACTTGTTTTCGTCTTGACCAATTTTTGGGATATCCCTCACGGGATGACCAACTTGTGTAAATAGTAGAATGGGTATGACGACATGATGTCCAATCCAGTAGATATCTGGACACAAGTCAGAATGTGCAGTGGAGGCCCATGACACTGTCCAGCCCTAAGTGGGCATGCATAACCTACCACCCAGGATAAAATACCTTCCCGTGATGCACGTGTCCAGACACGAATAGGAGGGAGAATATAATGCACACATTTGCAAAGTGGAAAATGGCATGAGGGCGAGGAAGACACTACGTAAACAGGTCAACCCTGATCAAGTGTGAGGGACCATACCTGTCAACCTGTGTGAGCAAGATATCTGGACAGAGCCATGAATATAAGTGAGACAAAGGTCCAAAATCAGGGACAATCTGTAAACATATCTCTTAGAAACATAGAATTTGATAGAATAACAGTTTGCACATTGGCATGAATGTCTGGAGTATGAAGTCTGAAACCCAACTGTCTGTCAACACGTTCTGACTGCAGTCTTTAATGCTGAGCTACTGCTGTGCCAGAACACAACAGCGTATTACAGAGCTCTGTGCCATACCACTCAACTGTCTGGATATTCGCAGAATGACTAGGGTCACCACCTGTCCCATATTGCGAGTAACAATCCCTCTGTAGGCAGTTGTGTCTGTGAAAAAAATCAACACATAGCAAATGTTCCGAGAATTTATTTCCTAATTTACTTTAATAGACGCATAAAATGGTTATTTTATATATGAATCCTCAATATATTATGTGAAGTAGCATAAGCAATTCAAATGTTACTAGAATAAGCTATTATATGTACAAAAAAGGTTAAAGTTCAGTACTATGCATGGCTGTAGGTATGTTTTGTCCTGGAAAATCTGACATCTCTACAGAACATGTCCCACTTTGGGCAGTCGAAAAGGTGGCAACCATAAGAATGACCACAGGTTCACCCCATAGAGTTGGTGTGTGCCTCCGACAATCTGCACCAGTGTGGTAAATAGCTGGGGATTGACGTCATTAAATAATGAGAAATATCCTGAGTATAAGACTCCACAACCTGCACAACAGTCATGCTAATGCAAAACCTAGCATTCTATCAATGTTCTAAGCTTGTAAGAGCAATCGTTAAAATGTGTCCCTAATTGTCCCCCCATCGCGTTGGTTTTGCGCAGGTCCGGTGCTCTAAGAGGTTGAGAGGTATGTTCTGTACATATTTACAGGAACAGCCCTTCACACTTGTGTAATGTACAACTGCATACCTGTAGTCACTTCATGTCCAAAAATAATAATCCCCATATGACTGTATACAGGTAATAGTCAAATGTGAATGGGAACACCCCTCATCGTGGAGTATGGACTATAACAACCCCACCCATAATATGTAATGCCAACAGAATAAGCTGCTGACAGGTGCCCAAACACCTGTGTCTATAAACACAGGTAAAACTTCAAAATAGGGAGATAATCCCTGTCCATATGCTTCGTCTGACATTTGACCTCGGCCAGGGAAGTTCCGTTCACCAGGTGGACAAGCCTAAACCCAGATCATTACATGAACACCCTGACAATCAAAGACCTGTATGTGGCTGGACTACATGCCTTGGTGTTCTGCATATCCTCGGAGTGATTAACAATGCAGCCGGAGTCCACAGCAGTAGGGGATATGTAGTACCGCCTTTTTCCCAGCAGGAGAATGGATGCCTGTGTCGTAGGTGAAGCGGTGAGGCATATGTTGATGTAGCTAAGTACTATGGGTATGCATATCAATGAGGGAGAACACCAATAGAATAGTGGTTCTGGTATCCGGCCAATGTGAATGAAGTCCCGGTTTTCCTACGACCACTACACATATAACCTGAAAGTGTAATGAAACCGTTCGTGCAGTACACACATTTAAATATGTAAAGGTGAACGTGTGTTTCGCAGTAGTCCATAAACTGGAATACAGATATGTAACTGTTACGGTCAGAATTATGAAAGTTCAAGGAAGCACAATTATCTATGAAACACATGTAACCCACAATAAGGATATGCAAGTGCGCCTGCGCGTGTGTAATCTGCTCACAGAATAGAAAATGAATGGTGTTTTCCCCACGTTCTATGTACATGGCTCATACCTGTTAAACCCATAAAGTAGACGTGTCAAACCTGCGGCCCGAGGGCCGCATGCGGCCCTCAGAGCTCTTCCATGCGGCCCTCAACCTCTAACTGCAACATTGATGTACGCATGCCCCAAAACACTTTTTTTGTTTTGTGTTTTTCATTCCCGTGACCTGTAACGCTAATGTCGGTGTCCGCATGCGCCAAAGCACCTTCTAGTTTTGTTTTTGAGTTAAAAAAGGGTCAGTGTGTTTACGCCATTATTTTGCGGCGAACAATCAGTGTGTGTGTGTGTGTGTGTGTGTGTGTGTGTGTGTGTGTGTGTGTGTGTGTGTGTGTGTGTGTGTGTGATGGGTGTGTGTGTGTTCTCACTGAAGAGGGACTCATGTATGGATTTGCCGCTGTTGCCTTTGAAAGGGGCAGCAATTACCTGTGTTAATAGGTAAGTATGGAGTGAGTGCATGCATGAAAGCAGAATTGTGTGCGTGAAAGTAGAAGAGTGTGTGTGTGTGCGTGTGTGTGTGTGTGTGTGTGTGTGTGTGTGTGTGTGTGTGTGTGTGTGTGTGTGTGTGTGTGTGTGTATGTGTGCATGAGGCGAGAGAGACGCATGCACAAAGAGGCTAACAATGATCAGTCTACCTACTGAACACAAACAAGTTAGCTCACAAATATATCATATATTAAGTGTACACTTTCATTAAATTGCGGCTTTCCTGACAGGGAGAGTGTTGTATTGAACATGAACTCATACCTCTTAACTGTATGGATTTTCAAAGAATGTCTGGATTTTTGCCTCATCTTCCAATTTGTGTTTTGCTTAGGAAATAAAAGTAGTCATCCAAGGTAATGCAGTTCCAGGGAGTAAGAATGAAACAGCAGCCTAGGGTTAATGGGTCAGTAGTGGACTGACTATGTGGGACTGTAACATATAAAGTTGTATTGTTTTTTCAGACAAACAAAAAAGCACCTAGTACTGTTTATTCATTGGTGGGTTCTAAGCAGTGGTAGATTGGACAACAGTAAGCTTAGCTTTGGCGGATCATCAGTACTGGCAAATCAAGTGGGCACAATGTCATTTTTTAAATGTTGGGGATTTTAGTGTGTATGTGTGTGCTTATGTGTTGGGAGTGCTGCAACAGTAGTTGATTATTAAAGACAAGAGACTTACGGACTGTGGATAATGTTTCTTTGTTTCAAAATCTAACACTTGGGTACGCATGCCAGAAGTAGATTTTTTAAGACATAGCTTCTTGCCATTTACAGTGGATGGATATTTACATTTAATGGACAATGTATTAGCGTGGGCCTGTGGGGTTCTGAAGGATGCCAAGTCTACCACTGCCAATGTCTTGTAAAGTGACCTGGAAATGGATATTGGGATGTTACTGAAAAAATATAGTAAGTGGGCTTAGAAATATAGTTTAATTAAACAAAGTGTACTTTCAATTTACAGGCCATAATTTAATTTATTTCAGGTAGTCTAGATACTGGTAGATTGCATACCATTAGACTTAATTAGGGAGAGCTGTCATTCTGGGGAAACAAGCAGCCCTAGTTTCAGTGAAAGCTCTGTGGTTGCTTGCAGGTAGGAAGTTGCAGGATGTTGATGCAATGTGTTTTATGTATTATTTTTAATGCATTTGTCATTTCAAAGCATGGTTTTCTTTGATGCAAAAGAAGGCAGGACTGAATTAGCCGTATAATGTTTAACTGACAATAATGGGATAGAAAGATTATAAGTGATGTATAATGCTTGCAGCTACAGTTGTTTCAATGGTGTCTGTGATGCATAACTAGTTTTGGGCCTGTGTCCCACTTTAATTTTTCGCTTTGTCCAGATTTCTTGCTCTAAGGTTGAGAGGTATGGTTCCATACTAAATCAGAAGTTGTATTTACCTTGGAAGACCTTTCGGCATAATTATGAAAAACAGAGCCTTTTTAATATCTCTGCTTATTTCCAATATAAACTGCCATGCAACCTTGCAAATAACCTTCTTATTAAGCTACTTTACTTCTTTTGGAATTGACAGGTATGATTCATCTGTTCGGACATAAGCATAGAGTGCTAATGTGACTGATTTCTTGCAGCAGTCTGTGGTTTACATAATCACAATAACTTTTCTGTGTTTCTGGGTGTGTAATCAATTTAATAGTTTTAAAGATATTTTCTAAAAATAAATAAATAATCCTCTCTACACTTTGAAGTATTGACAAAGTTTGGGAATTTGTTTTTTTCAAAAGCGAAGGTCAGCATTACAGCTCAGTAAACTGTCAGTCTGTGAGTAACTTCTGCACAATTAAAATGTCTGAATGTCAAATGGCTTTTAGATTGGAAGGAAGTTTATTTTTATTTATTTTATTTTATTTTACATTTGTTTACCGGGATAGTCCGACTGGGCACAGGTCCATTTTCAGCGGAGGCCCGGGGAGAAAAGCTCCAAAAATAACACAAAACAATATAATACATGAGAGAGAGAGAGAGACAGCAAATTATGGATGTAGTACTCATACAATATGGCAGAAATTACATCTCGTAACAGTGAAAATCATTGCGGTACAGAATAAACTTAAAAACATTTTTTTTACAGTTATAATTACAGCAAGGCAAATATCAATGAGTTAAGTTTTTAGGAGAAAGTTGTTTATACATAGCTGAAGGTCTGAAACAATCTTTTGGTATGGATTAACCTGGGGATTGACACAAGTTATATGTTTACACCAGTATGTAGCATTATAGTTTATGGTTTTCTTATTGATTTACTTTTTGCTGAGCAGTTGTTTGTTGATTTATTGATGGTCCTTTTGGTGGTGGGAAATTACATGGATGAATCCATCTCTATTATGATTTTTTTTTCAGACAATTTCATTCAATGAGTGGGTGTCATGTGATTACTGAGGTTGCCTATTTTACAAGTAGGGGCTTTGTGTGTGTGTGTGTGTGTGTGTGTGTGTGTGTGTGTATGTGTGTGTGTGTGTGTGTGTATACGAGAGGGAGATTTAATATGTATACTGAATATAATTTTGCAAATGGAATTCTTAGTTAAACATGCCCCTCTTCTTGGGCAACTAGACTTGAGTAACCAATATTAGATCTTAGCCATCCAACTGGGAAAGGTTAGTATGTGGATTTTCCATCTGGTTTGATGAAGGCTATGCTACTTACCCAAGGACTACATTTATGGCTATCCATTCAGCCATCGTGTTGCTGAACTACATTGTTTGATAATGAGTGGAGCTTTTTACAGAAGTTGAAGGTTTTTGTGTCAAGAACCTGTCCATAAAAAGTGGTTTGTTTATGTTGCAGTGAAGGCTGTGATCTTTGTAGTGAGCGTTTTAAGTATAACCAGTATTTCTGAGGTAGAGGAAGTCTCTTAAGGCAGGATCTTTCTTAGCTTGGAAAGCAAGCCAATTGTGAAATTTATAGGGGCCAGTGAGAGACAGAGGAAAGCAAGAAGCTTTTTAGTCTATTTAGATAACTAAGTGAACTTAGTCCTTTGATCTTTTTTGTCAGAAATGGTTGTAGACTTTCTTTTGGCAGGGTGTTTTGCTGAGGCACATGTGAAAAGGGGCATTGCACTCAATAATGGCTCTTGTAAAGGAAGAATACAGGGATGATATGACCTCCTTGTCCCTGGATGAGATATCCTTACTAATGAATTGGGCCATGTAAAAAGCTTTCCTTACAACGGAGACAACGTGGTGGTCAAAAGTCAGGTTTCTATCAACCTGACTGCCCAAGTACCATACGACTTATTGCATGCTTACAACATTGTTATTAATGTGATAATTTGTGGAGACATCACTCTCCTCAAAGGGGATGATGATGCATTTTTTGGCATTTAGCTTGAGGCCATATTTCTGGCACCAGTTATTTGTTTGGGGGAGACCCTCTTCTAGCTTATTCAGAATTGTTTTATTAAGTCAGTAATGAGAATTCTTTACTTTATTGCAAATTTGTTGGGTATTCTTGTGGATTATAGTATTGTAAGGCTGCTGATGTTGACATTTTATGTTGTTGGACTGCTGGAATGGTTTTCCCAGTGAGAAATGCTAGTGCTGTAGTGAATATCTGTTTATTTGTAAAAAAAAAAAAATATATATATATATATATATATATATATATATATATATATATATATATAGATAGATATATTAACTAAGATGTTAGAGTTAACTGTTAGATTAGAGAATTAGAATGAGAATTAGAATTTAAGGCAAATATTAGGCATTTATTACATTCATTCATTGTTCAAATGCACCTGCAGTACAGCCAGAAGGTTGACTGTGGTCTTCCGGAGCAACAAAAAGAGTTAACTATATGATATATTTTATATGCGGCCCCAAGACCATTACTGTTCACTCAATGCGGCCCCAGCAAGCCAAAAGGTTGGACACCCCTGCCATAAAGTACGAAACTGGACAAAGCCATGACAACAACTGGTACAAATAGAGACAATCCCCAGATATTGCCCTAACAAACATAGAAAGTGGATAGAATAACAGGTGTGTCACTAGCACGGATTCTCTGAAGGGTATGAAGTTGTAACCTGAAATGTTTGTCATTATTTACCAACGTCAGTCTTTAATGATATGCCACTAACTTGCCAGATAGACACAAGGTTATGAAAAACGGACCAAAGTTAAGAGGCAAACAGCTGTACATGCAGCGGAAATCTGTACAGTTAAAAGGTATGATATGGAGATATATATATATATATATATATATATATATATACACATATATCCACAGACATAATCCAAAGCAAATTACGAGATGAGGAATGTACTGACATATGTATATATGTACATATATAAATCTATACACACATGATACATGAATAGATATATACACAACAAACATATGTCCCTGTACATATAACACATGTATATAAATAGGTCATGGTATAGCTAATATGGATAGACAGACAGACATGCATGAAAGGAGAATACACTGATGGTTTCCAAACCATTGCCCAGAAAGTACCAGAGTGACAGGGCCTGCAAGTTCTACACGTTAAACATGAATATAGGTGTCCTTTGCAGGACCCCAAAAATTGATCCTGTATGAAGTGCCAACCGTCATTGATGCAAAAGAAGTCACACCTGCAACTACGATATAGGTGTACATGCAACAGTAGCAGGTGCAAGGGTAATAACACATGGGTCGATTGAATGTATGACGTACGAGCTGATATCCGCAGAGTGGGGAGTGCTCAGAAGTGTCCTCACACTTTATTATTGCTCACATTAAACATGTTTAATGGGTACTGTGGAGGTGTGTCAGGTATGGAAATCATGGATATGCAGAATTGGGCCAAGGTGTTGGTTGGCACAGATCTATTAGGTACGCCCCATGGGAGTGATCAATATACCTATGTGGGTATAGCACACACCTACATTCTCCAAAAAGGTGCAACCCATCTACTGGATATTGTGTAAACCATTGGGGGAAGACGTAGGGACCTATATCAGTGTCATGTAGGCAATTATCATGGATGGACACGCATACAACCAAGATGGTAACCATACCTGCCAGAATGTCAGAATAAGACAGCTGGACTAAGGCATAGAACACGACAGACAAATAGGGACTATATTAAATATACCTCAGACAAAGTCAGACTATTGATAGAATAATTGCGTAGTCAGGAATACGAATGTTATGAGAGTTAGTAATCATGAAATAGAAATGTCAGTCATGATTACCTAACCGCTGATCCGTCATGGCTTGCCAGCAATCTACCAGAAAGGCACATTATCATGACAAATATAACAGAATCATAGGTCAAACCCCAGGGCGTATACCCATAATGTGTACAGGTCAGAGGTATGAAGGTAACCCGTCCTAATTAAATGTACAGAACTAGTGATACTAGGTGGACAGGTGAGAAGAAAGACGTCAGGACAAATAACAAAACATGTACAAGTCATAAGCATGTTTGTCCACAAATGTGAATTACAATGTATGACCTGTGAAAGTCAATGTGCAAGGTTAATAGACTCAAAAGACATGTGTCCCTCAGGGTGTCATGCAGTGTCACCGATACAGTGTCCAGTCCCCCATACACGTACGTGAGCTCTGCCACTGAGGGAAAGCGCAAATACCGGCGTACACATAAGGTACATAATGGAATAATTAGTGTGGATAAGCACCTGTTGGCCTGTGTGAGGAATATAACCCAGTGGGTGGGTGTGTCCTGCAATAGGAATGTAATGGTAACTGGCCTGTGATGGCGCCATGTATTGTGTGTATTAGCATAAAGAAATTGATGTCCAGTATCAGAAACATACCTCGCAACTGTACGAATGTGCAGATGTATGCCTCGTATGTGTGGTGTGTTCCTCTCACAATCTGTACCTGTCTGCCAAATACCTGAGAACTGACATCATTAAATAATGATAAACATATGTGTTTAAGACCTCAAATCCCTCAGAAAGGTCATACTAATGCAAAACCTATAATACTGTCAACTATCTACGTTTGTAAGAGCAATATGTAGAATCTGCCCCTATCTGTACCCCCATCATGTTAGGCTTTGTACAGATGTTTTGCACTAGGAGGTTGATAGGTATGATCAGAAAGTGATACATGTCTGAGGAAACAGCATTATCGACCGCAAGATAGCGCAGAAGGTATGAAAAGCACTGCAGTAGGAAGTTCATCTGCAGGTATGTGCTGACACGTCAAATGACACAGCAGTCTACAGGAAGTACCTATAGGGTGTCACCTTTACCAATGATGACAGTGGGACATACCCATAGCCATGCATACACCACAAATAGACATAGCACACAGCAAAGCCTAGGCCATGATACACGAAGCCTCCGGCGTGTATGGATTGAGTGAGAGTACAGCAAGGAAAGATGACTGCCAGGCTATTCAGCAAACACCTGCAGGGGCGTGCAAGACCACCCGTAACACGAACATTGCACGGACAATGTTGGGATTTGCAACATACCCCATTTGTATGTGTAAGCTATGCAAATTATGTAATTATAGGGTTGCCACCTTTCCAAATGGCCAAAGTGGGACATTTGTCCTACAAACATCAGATTTTGCAGGGCAAAACATACCCACGGCCAGTACAAAGGACAGAACTTCAGTTTTTTGCCTGAATAAAAGTCTATTCTTGTAGCATTTTAGTACCTTATTCTGTTTCTTATAACATTTAGGTGTTTCAGATACAGAATAACTGTTTTATGCAACTATGGCATAAAATATAGAAAATAATTTTGTCCTAAAATCTCAGGACATTTGCCATTTTTTCACATTTTTTGCAGGACACAACTGCCCAGAGAGGGACTGTCCCTCACAAAGTGGGACAGGTGGTAATCCTACGTAATAACGCGATACATGAAATAGTAAGCTGCCCGTGCAAGAGCAGAGTTATGTGCAGAAATGTACCCAGATGTTATGCGACTAAAGTTTTGCACATTGCTAAACGGAGCAATGACAGCTGCAAATACAGTATGAATACAGTCGAAGAAGCATGCCAATGTCCAAGTCCAAGGCCAGTGGCAGCTTTGTCCATTGAATATCAATGAACCAGTAGTTGTCCTCCCCTGATCCCTGGTGTGGAAGCATAGCGCAGTGCCACGAGAACGGGCTGCGCTTCAAAACAAGACATATGGATAATATACATACAAAATGTAGGTTTAGTTAGATGTTAGTACTCCATGCAGACGAATGGCAAGCTGGAGACAACATGGCTACTGCGTACTGGTACTTATGTGTGGAAGCGCTCTGTCAGAGATGTAACGAAGCATTTGTAGGCAGTGTGAGGCAAGTGAGGCTGAGGATAGTGAATCACAACATGTCATGCCATATGGGCCAAGCCTCTACCATGTAGTGTAGGTTAAGGGGACTATTAGAGTAGAAGATAGGTGACAACATGAGTGTGTATGTACAAAACACTGTAACCTCACCGGAGCAGTGTCACATGTGTGCTGTCAGTACTCAGTGGAAGAGACGTGTCGTGAACTATCCTAGGGAACGTCAGGAGACTGACGGCGTATGCCATGGATACCACCGATGTGACCTGCAAACCTGCCCACAGTGTGTCTGCGCCCATGCACGCCAGTAAGCCCGAGTAAGTATGTGTACGCGCGTGTTAGCCTGTGACCGCATGTGGAAGAATGAGTAAGCTAGTGTACGAATGGTGAAGCCCGTGTAATGTCGTGTATGCGTTTGTAAGCATGTATACATGTGTACTACACACATCACACACGTACTGCACACACAGACACACATGCTGCCAATACTGCACACATCAGTGAAATGGCGCATGGATGGAGACTACATCATCAGAAGTAACAGTGCTGTAAACTATGCTACAGTGATGGTCATAGCTGCAATGCATCATGCCTGCTGAAGTACACCTGGAAGTAACACACTGTGTGTTAACAGCATGCTAACATCAATACAGTGGAATAAAGCCACCGTGTGCAGCAGCACCAAGTTAGTCAGATCCTGAATCAATGTTACAGATCACAGGTGGTGGCACAGGTGACATCATATGCACAGGGTGTGGTGTTAACATGTCCAGAGCTGTCATAGAGCCATCCAATGTACACGTAGGTGTGTGTGTGTGTGAAGGACAATGATTATTGCATGTCCCAATGGTGGTGCAATGGGTGTGTGTATGTGATAGCCGTAGCTGTTTGTGGTAAGTGTGTGTGTCTGCATATACACAGGTACAGCATGTGTCAGCCATATACAGGAGGTTGTGGGACAGTCACAGACCGTACCTGCCAGGCTGTAGAGATCCCCATTACTGGCCATGGACACCCCTCCATGCATCCAACACAACTCAGTCCTGCACCTGTCAATGTCTACACATACAGTCCTGGGATCTGTACCACAACCTGTGGATAAATGTGCATCTGTAATGTTAACCTGAGGTGCATAGAATTGACAGTTACTACAGATGGATATGAGCCATACTCACACTCCAATGTAATAACCACTGCTGACTGTTGCCGAGATCTGCATACGACCAGTCAAAGGTGCTGCACTAACATTGTTTCCAATGCCCGTGTAATACCCATCAACACAATAACCAGTCTCTACACATGTATAACCCACGATCACTACAGCACACAGTATGTGCACTATCACAGAGCCATAGCAGATGTACATACATCCATGGTGCTCATGTACAGACAATGCAGCAGAGTCAAGAGTGATAATCCCAACATACATATCTATATACAATATACATTGTTTATATATATATATATATATATATATATATATATATATATATACATATAGCCATATACATATATATATATATATATATATATATATATATATGTAGATAGATACATACACACACACACACACACACACACACATACACACACACACACACTTGGCAGGGTTGGGAGCAGAACATAAACATAAGCACTGTACCACACGACAGCATCACGCAGATACAAAACGCGCTACCATGATCAGTGGATCACATGATTCACACAGGCACACGTCTAGCCTGCAGACAGCAGCATCAAAGGCAAAGACGCTGCACGGATGTTATGGAGAGTGAATACTGTAAAAGCAATGTACTGTTGTCATGCAGCTGGAAACACACACACACACACACACACACACACACACACACACACACACACACACACGTGACAGGGCTGGGAGTCGAACATACACTTAACTACCCTAACACACTACAGCATGACGCATTTACAGAACGCGCTACCGAGATTACTGAACACAGCACTCTCAGAGGCATACTTCTAGGTGGGTGACATCATCCGCAAATACAAAGACGCCGATAGGGAATGTATGTGGTGTGAGGCATCTAAAAGCATTACTGTGTCCCTAGGCAGCTGCAAACACACACACACAAACACACACACACACTTGGCAGGGCTGGGAGTCGAGCATACACCTAACTACCCTAACACACTACAGCATGACGCATTTACAGAATGCGCTACCGAGATTACTAAGCACAGCAGTCCCAGAGGCAGTCATCTAGGTGTGTGTCATCATCCGCAAAGGCAAAGACGTCGGTAGGAAACTGCTGTGGTGTGCGGCATCTAAAAGCAAGACTGCGTCCCTAGGCGGATGGGAGCATGCACACAAACACACACAAACACACACACACACACACACACACACACACACACACACACACACACACACACACTTGGCAGGGCTGGGAGTCAAACATACACCTAATTACCCTAACACACTACAGCATGACGCATTTATAGAACGTGCTACTGAGATTACTAAGCACAGCAGTCCCAGAGGCAGTCATCTAGGTACGTGTCATCATCCGCAAAGGCAAAGACATCGGGAAAAAACTGCTGTGGTGTGTGGCGTCTAAAAGCAAGACTGCATCCCCAGGTGGATGGGAGCATGCGCGCAAACACACACACACACACACACACACACACACACACACACACACACACACACACACACACACACACTCGGCAGGGCTGGGAGTCAAACATATACCTAACTACCCTAACACACTACAGCATGACGCATTTACAGAACACGCTACCGAGATTACTAAGCACAGCAGTCCCAGAGGCAGTCATCTAGGTGCGTGTCATCATCCGCAAAGGCAAAGATGTCGGTAGCAAACTGCTGTGGTGTGCGGCGTCTAAAAGCAAGACTGCGTCCCAAGGTGGACGGGAGCATGCATGAAAACACACACACACACACACACACACACACACACACACACACACACACACTTGGCAGGGCTGGAGTCGAACATACACCTAACTACCCTAACACACTACAGCATGACGCATTTACAGAATGCGCTACCGAGATTACTGAACACAGCACTCCCAGAGGCATACTTCTAGGTGGGTGACATCATCTGCAAAGGCAAAGACGCTGATAGGGAATGTATGTGGTGTGAGGCATCTAAAAGCATTACTGTGTCCCCAGGCAGCTGGAAACACACACACACACACACACACACACACACACACACACACACACACACACACACACACACACTTGACAGGGCTGGGAGTCGAACATACACCTAACTACCTTATCACACTACAGCATTACGCATTTACAGAACGCGCTACCGAGATTAATGAGCAGAGCATTCCCAGAGGCATACTTCGAGGTGGGTGACATCATCCGCAAAGGCAAGGACGCCGATAGGGAATGTATAGCGAGTGAGCAGTCTGAAAGCATATTACTGTCCCAAGGTAGACATAGACAAACACACGGCAGTGGTGTGATCGGGGCAACCAAATATCTACTGAGCACTACAACAACACTACATAGATACGGGACGCGCCACAGACAGTACACCCTTCAAGACAGCAACCAGTGTGTTCAATGTAGGCATCCATCGTGACATTGGAAATGGACATCTGTTGCCTGGATGACCACCATCACTATACAGGATGTCAATGGCCATGGCCACACGCTTAGTATCACATGTCTGTTTGGAATGTACTGTGTGTCCATCTACACAATGGCGTACTGGGCTTGCTCACACACTTAGCAGTTGCAAAGGGCCGTCTTGCATGCACACGGATTCTAACGGAAGGGCGCAGTTTGGAATGTACTGTGTGTCCATCTACACAGCGTACTGGGCATGCTCACACACTTAGCAGTTGCAAAGGGCTGTCTGGCATGCACACGGATTCTAATCACGGAAGTGCGCAGTTTGGAATGTACTGTGTGTCCAGCTACACAACGGCGTACTGGGCATGCTCACACACTTAGCAGTTGCAAAGGGCCGTCTTGCATGCACACAGATTCTAATCACGGAAGGGCGCAGTTTGGAATGTACTGTGTGTCCAGCTACACAACGGCGTACTGGGCATGCTCACACACTTAGCAGTTGCAAAGGGCCGTCTTGCATGCACACGGATTCTAATCACGGAAGGGCGCAGTTTGGAATGTACTGTGTGCCCAGCTACACAACGGCGTACTGGGCATGCTCACACACTTAGCAGTTGCAAAGGGCCGTCTTGCATGCACATGGATTCTAATCACGGAAGGGCGCAGTTTGGAATGTACATGAAGGCCACTCACATGTATTGACCAGTACACACACAGGAGCTATCACAGTTGTCTCAGGTGTAGATCACAGAGGTACACACCACAATCTACAATGTAGCCGTCACACATCACCATGTCATTGGACCAGCAATACACAGCCATACATTAACACAACACCGTGTGACTCATGACCAGTGGACTGTACATAGGTCTACAGCAACTGTGCAGACTACACATGTACCAACAGGGTTCCATCATGTGTTATGCATTACAATGATACCACTGTACATAACCAGGTCGACTCTATACATACCAGGGGCCCTGGGTCTTACACAGCTGTGACAGATGACTGTCGCTGTACACTAACAAACACACATGTTTGGCTATGTCATACATGTAATTGAAGTGGATATGTGCATGGACCAAACACACACCACATATGTACATAGCATAGCTTTTGCTGTCCTCTGTGCAGACAAGTGGCTACAGCAATCATACACACACAAATGGAAGGTGGGTTCATGGCTGTTGAATGCTAACAGTACATGAGGTAGCAATGTTGACCGAGGACACATTCCCTCTGTACTAGTTACCCATGACACCCATCATATCATTCAATAGTCCATGTGTTATGTATGTCAGCACACATGTCCACCAATTGCAATACATACAAACACGGCTACATGACAGGCATGTAGGACAAACACACATGTACAATCTGTAGTGTGCATGCAGCTACCATGCATGTACAGTAGCTGATGTAAGTAACTCATCTGTGCCTAACTACAACATGTGGCTGCAATGCAGTCCCATAATTGACACTTGTATATGGTGACATACTGAGAGTATGGTAGGATTTACAGCAGGTATGGATGGATGCGTGTACATAAAGTGGTGATGCACCTGTGTAGATGGATGTTTGCCAGGGACAGCTCACAGGTGTGTCACACACCATCCAACCATGACATGTGCAAACAGTACGCTATGTTACCATTACTTGATGGTGGAGACATAACACCTACACAGCGGTCAGGTGTTACCGACAGTACATCACTTGACACCTGTAACACTTACATCCTCCCGTGTGCATATAGCAGCACAATTGCTGAAGGTAGCGTTGGTACACATAATGCGGCCAATACTGCTGCATGTCTGTCAGACGTATCATCATATAGCAGGTGTATCATTCACAGTACTGCCATGTGTGTTTGCTTGTGTGAACATATATGCCACAATTGGTGTGGAATACAACCCAATTGTCACACACCCCTGTACACTGTTGTAGAGATCTGTACATACTGCAGTGTGGAAAGCATGACATAGGCAGGTGTGGTGTGTGTATCACACACATCAGCTATCCAAATGTGTACGACATTTGTGGTCTCCACAGTGTGTGTGTGTGTATGTAGGTATGTATGGCTGTCTGATGCATGGAGTGAGGGTGTATGCTACCATACAGAACACACAGGATCCCTAACCCCTCATGGTGATGCAGTCCACTACCCTGTTGATGCCATCGGTCTCAGCCGCACTGGCTACCTGTACATGTTCTTTCTCTGTGTCACATTGTGAGGGTGCACAGTACTGTGAGGGTGATGACCACATAGGCAAGGGTCCTCACCTCAACACTATGGGATGTGCGTTATAGTGTTGTTGACCCCATTAGTGTGAGCATGTTCCTGTAATGTGACAGGGTATTACTGCTACACAGTGAGGCCTCATGCTATCAAGTGGCCTCTAACATTATCATTGGCCAGACCGCTGTGTACAACCCCTGCACCATGTCAACATACCTGTGATGTGACCTGGTATGGATGTCATGTCTCTAGCCACTGTAGCCTATTAAACTGCCCACATGCTTCTGGATCAGTATATGTGTGGACATCTGTAGTATGTTAGACTTTCAGACAGTCAGGCTGAGGCTATGTTTAGCATGCTAAACACAGAAACCTGATCTCAACCACGATGTAAGCATATGGCAAGCAGAATTACAGTCAATAATCCAAAAAGTAGGTCAGTAGACGTAGTAATTGTATAAAAAGTCTTCTTTAATCTAAAACACAGTGGGTAAAGGAAGCTTCGTGGTCACAGCCACGCTTCCTCAGACAATGAATAACCCCACACACATAGTTTAAATAATATAACAATTAAGAACCAACCCCATTTAATTAGTTGCATCAATCAGTAATTAAAGAAACACTGTTAACAAACAGACAAAAAGTTCTCACTCCAAAAGGTTCAAGACTGACTTAATGTAAAATCGGCAAACAGTTCATTGCATAATGCCTAACCATATTGTGCTCACAAAACAGAACAGACAGTTAAAAAATCACAAATTATATAGAAACTGTACTTTCACACACTTATTGGTATAAAAGATTTCTGCAGCGGAAAGATCTCCGACTGCAAACCTACAAAAACATGAGTGTTCATTTAAAACCATTGAGCACGAAATATCTGACATTGATGCATAAATTGTAAAAAGATTTTTTCTTTTAAAATTGAACCATAAATATAGTGCTGTTATGAAGGGTACATCTATTTCTAGATTAACTATTTAATTAATTATCAATTAATACACTTGTAAAATGATGGAAAGAGTGATAAACTAGACAACAAACCAAATAACTCACTCGTGGAGCCCAAATTAGGGTATGAGTACAGCAATGAAAGAATAGAAGTAAGATAGTTCTCCTTAGATGATGGAAGTGTTCGTTGAACACCACAGGAATCACAGAAACCACAGGAATAATTCCAAAAGTTTAATAACGCTTTCCTCTAAGTACGTTTTCGAGTATCTTCATCAGATAACACACAACATGAGTAAAAGGATATCCTGTTTTATACATATTTCATTAATTGCTTAATAGAATAATGATTTAATTGATTAATTTAAGTAAAACCTTTTTGAAAAAACATTTTTTTAAAAAACTTTGACAGATATAAAATGTTAAAAATTCCATACTCCTGTCTTGAATGATTTAAAAACTGTTGATATAGAAATATATTTTTAAAATATATTCATATTGAATAAAAAACATTGAATAATGTTAAAAACATTAAAATATGTGTACAAGATCAGAAAATAATAATACCATAGCACCATCTAGTGGGCAAATAAAAAATCACAACTTTGCTGCTCTTAATTTAAGAACTGGGACAATTGAAACCATATCATTAAGTCCTGGTTCCCTAGTGGCATCCAGCACTATTTGCCAGTACAATTCCCTATATTCCAGTTTAGTCTCCCACATACCACCCCTGATTTCTTTGGGTATAATCTCCAGAACAAAAAATTGAAAAATAGGATTTTTACATACTTCAGAGTGCCTAAATAAAGCATTATTCATATTTCCTTTTTTCATTTCATAATAGTGCTCGTAAATTCTGGACCTTAATTTCCTTTCTGTTTTCCCTATGTAAAAGGATGAACAGGAGTGGCATGTGGCAATGTAAACTACACCCTGGGTGTTACAATTAGCATATCCAGAACTGGTAATAGTTTTATTTCTGTCTGGAATTGTAACAGTGGACCCTGTTTTTATATATTGACATTGAGAACAGCTGCCACACTTGTATGTACCTTTTCTATTTGAAGTGGTTCCCCCTGTAAATTTGCTACCAAACTCAAACCAATTTTTCAGATTTGTATCTCTCCTATATATAAATTGTAATGGCTGCTTCTTAACCATTTCTAAATCAGTAATTTCCTTGAATCTATCCCATTCCCTTTGGATAACTTTTTTAAGATTTGATGAATCTCCAGTGTAATCCATAATGTAAGCTTTGGAGAAATTCTTGTGTGTGTTGTTGGTCCCTATATCTATGGGACCTGACTGAGTATGCTTAATGGTACTATCTTGCTCAATGTTGGTGGTCCCTACATCACTGATACCTGATTGAGAAGGAGCAGTACTGTTGAGTAGTTCATCCTGTCCTAAAATTGGAGCAAATTTCGTCGTGCTATTCAAGTCGATATTAGTAGCTAAAGCTATCATTGTAGAGAATGATAGAGTTAGGGAGCATCTTTTGAGTAAGATTAACCATGTCAATTCACATATTACTGGTGATTTACTTTATAATGTTCCAACTGAAAGGTCATTGTACAACAACATTTTTTCCAGTATAGATAATGAATGTATAAAAAACATGAAAAGGAAGGCCTCTAAAATGGAGAGAGACCTCAAGGCATATAGGTTAGGAAATGCTTATCCCAAACCTAGGCCCTTTAATTCTTACAGAAATGTATCTGATGCGAACCACAATGATGTGAATACTAATATCGACTTAAATTACCAAGAAAATAGCACAAATGAAAATCAGGAAGAAATCCCTTTAGAATTTGTACCCCCTCCCCGCAGGTCAGACAGGTTACGGAATCGAACTCCAGTATATTACAATCACTACCCACCCAAGAACCATTACAGGAGATAAACATGTCTGTACATTCCAACCATTCCAACTCTAATATTATTGTACAGAATGGGAAAATATATGAATTCCAACAATATAAGATTTTTAATTACAGTCCTTTGGACATTACCAGGGAATTTTTTGATTTATTTGTCAGAGGTTTCAAATTTATTCCCTTGAGAAAGACAAATGTTTCCAGGGCAATTGTGGATTTGAAATTATTCTTAAGAAAACAGAATTTGGGCCTTATTTTTGGTGATCACCACCACCATCTTGATCCCTTCCCCAAAGTGAATACCGATACCAATTTAAAGAAAAAGAGCGTCTTCAATCCACCCCTTCATCCCCAATTAAGGAACTTGGAACGTCTTTTAGAAAAAGAAATAAGGAATACAGTCAGTTCACACTATGTTTCTTCCAATCTTTCCAAAAAAGAACTCCAACTTTTGGAATTTTTCAAGGGGAACAGAACAATTAGAATAATGCAACCAGACAAAGGGGGTGGAGCAGTTTTAATGGATGCCATACAATATGAAGCCAAAATGAAAAACAGCCTTGAGAACACTTACAGTTATTCTAAAGCCTCCATTAATGAAATAAATATTTCCAAATCAAAAATCAATGTATTGCTGAATGACTTACTTTTGGAAGGTACCATTACCCTGGATATTTACAACTTTTTACATACACAAAATCCAAGGGTTCCTTCAGTATTTGGAATCCCAAAAGTACATAAAGATCCCAACGACCCCCCTTTGAGGCTTATAGTTTCATCAGAAGGCTCTATCACCACACCTTTAGCCAAATTTGTGGATGTGAAATTGAAAGAATTATCTAATCAAGGACAAACAGTTCTCAGAGATTCCTGGGACTTTTTAAGGCAGGTCAAGTCGAATCTATTCTCAAAGGACATCATTTTTATAACTTTGGATATTGTGGACCTCTTTGGATCTATCCCCCATCATACAGGATTAATGTGGCTGGAAGATAGCATGGCACAATATGGGTGTCTTTCAGACGATGATTTTAGGTCCTGTCTGGTTTTGATGGAAACAGTTCTCAAGAACAATTTTATGTTCTTTCAAGGAGAATTTTACAAGCAGGAAAAGGGGGTTGCTATGGGGGCCAAATGTTCGCCGACATATGCCAACATAGTTCTCACTTGGTGGGAGACTCAATTCATTAATGAATGTGAATTCAAAAACTGCTGGGTTCTCTACAAACGGTTTCTGGATGACATAGTCATTTTTTGGACTGATACTATTGAAAGATTTTTTGAGTTTTTGGATTATATAAAAAATACCACCACCTTCTTGGATTTCACCTACAGTATCAGTCATGACGAATGTATTTATTTAGACGTTTTGTTAAGGAAGGACGATGATCACTTTATCTCAAGAATTCACAGGAAATCCACTTTCTCCAATTCCTATCTTCACTTCTCAAGTGGTCACCCATTTGGACAAAAAAGAAATATTTTAAAGGGTCAATTGATCAGGTCCAGTAGGATGACCTCGGAAGACAGTGAATTTTTAGAAGATGGCAAATATATTTTGGAGATGTTCATTCAGAGAGGCTACCCACCCCTCTTGTGTGACGAGATTTATCAAGTTGTTTTGCAGGGTAGAACGACGAAATTTGCTCCAATCTTAGGACAGGATGAACTACTCAACAGTACTGCTCCTTCTCAATCAGGTATCAGTGATGTAGGGACCACCAACATTGAGCAAGATAGTACCATTAAGCATACTCAGTCAGGTCCCATAGATATAGGGACCAACAACACACACAAGAATTTCTCCAAAGCTTACATTATGGATTACACTGGAGATTCATCAAATCTTAAAAAAGTTATCCAAAGGGAATGGGATAGATTCAAGGAAATTACTGATTTAGAAATGGTTAAGAAGCAGCCATTACAATTTATATATAGGAGAGATACAAATCTGAAAAATTGGTTTGAGTTTGGTAGCAAATTTACAGGGGGAACCACTTCAAATAGAAAAGGTACATACAAGTGTGGCAGCTGTTCTCAATGTCAATATATAAAAACAGGGTCCACTGTTACAATTCCAGACAGAAATAAAACTATTACCAGTTCTGGATATGCTAATTGTAACACCCAGGGTGTAGTTTACATTGCCACATGCCACTCCTGTTCATCCTTTTACATAGGGAAAACAGAAAGGAAATTAAGGTCCAGAATTTACGAGCACTATTATGAAATGAAAAAAGGAAATATGAATAATGCTTTATTTAGGCACTCTGAAGTATGTAAAAATCCTATTTTTCAATTTTTTGTTCTGGAGATTATACCCAAAGAAATCAGGGGTGGTATGTGGGAGATTAAACTGGAATATAGGGAATTGTACTGGCAAATAGTGCTGGACGCCACTAGGGAACCAGGACTTAATGATATGGTTTCAATTGTCCCAGTTCTAAAATTAAGAGCAGCAAAGTTGTGATTTTTTACTTGCCCACTAGATGGTGCTATGGTATTATTTTCTGATCTTGTACACATCTTTTAATGTTTTTAACATTATTCAATGTTTTTTATTCAATATGAATATATTTTAAAAATATATTTCTATATCAACAGTTTTTAAATCATTCAAGACAGGAGTATGGAATTTTTAACATTTTATATCTGTCAAAGTTTTTTTTAAAAAAATGTTTTTTAAAAAGGGTTTTATTTAAATTAATCAATTAAATCATTATTCTATTAAGCAATTAATGAAATATGTATAAAACAGGATATCCTTTTACTCATGTTGTGTGTTATCTGATGAAGATACTCGAAAACGTACTTAGAGGAAAGCGTTATTAAACTTTTGGAATTATTCCTGTGGTTTCTGTGATTCCTGTGGTGTTCAACGAACACTTCCATCATCTAAGGAGAACTATCTTACTACTACTCTTTCATTGCTGTACTCATACCCTAATTTGGGCTCCACGAGTGAGTTATTTGGTTAATTATCAATTAATAATAATTAATATTTATTTTTTTTTTTTTGCTATGTTTAGCATGCTGATATTGCCACATGTGCCTGTGAGTACTCCACAGTTACACATGGGAGACTGCAAACAGTGCTACCTGTAGGCACATGCAAGTAGACCATAAGGAGGGAACCAGGGCATCATTACCAACATACTGTTACTGTTGTTACCATGACACATACTGTGAACATATAACAATGCATGCTAAACCTGTACTACATGGTATGTCTGGTGCGTGTCAACAGTACACAACTAATGTAATATACACGTCTCACTATTCTCACACAACTATTGTAATATACACTTCTCTCACTATTCTTACACAACTAATGTAAATTACACTTCTCACTATTCTGTTCATCCTGTGCATCAGACCATTTCAGCATGTCCCTGCACCAATGGTGTGGATGACAGGGATGTGGCACAGGCTTCATCATATGCACAGGGTGATAATGTTTGCCAGGGGCATAGGCTGCACCAATGGATGACATCATGTGTGTGGGTAAAGGCCAGTGATATGATTGGACATGTCTGTTCAGTATGCATGTGGTTGTTGTTGTGCCCTACAGATGTCTTTGCTGTGTGCGCGTATGTGTGCACACAGTTCTGCCTTTTGTGAGGCCTACACGGGGTATTATTGACAGCTCCAGATTGTACAGACCAGGTTGTACAGCTCACTAAGTCCGGCCATGGCCACGTGACCTGTGCCTGCCAGGGGTTGCACGGGCACTATGAGGTGGAGGTACAGATTGGCTACTGTCCGACGACACATGTCCACTGGAACCGTGTCCCCGCTGGGAACATCCAGGGCCATGTCCATGTGGCCTGCTGTGTCCTGGTGTAGACAGCGCAGCACCACCTGCACTGCTACTGCTACCGGCACTATGGGAGCGGCCATGTGAGGTGGCATGCTCACGTTGACCTGCACTAGGTGGTGTGGCTGGCCTATGTCCACGTGGCCTATGCCTCACTCCTACCAGATGTTCCAGCACAGACAGCTCACGCTCACAGATTGCCATGCCACGGTCAAGGATTCCAACCATGTCACCCAATCACCTGTCAAGAACATCAGCAATCTGCTGCTGAGCATTTGCCATTGCCTGGATGTTGTTATTTAGGGTACAGATAGCAGCCCTCTGCAGCCTCTGCCCTTCCATGGTGTGCCATTCAGCACATGCCTGTGCCGCCATTACAGTCTGGAACATGCGTCTGGTGATACCAGCTGCTGCGCTCTGTCCTGCAGGTGCATGTCTGCCAGAGGTCCTCCTATGAGCAGCACCAGCCACATGCCTGTGTGGCACATCTGCAGTCATTACACTGACACCATGGTGTGTAGACACACCTTCTGTAGCCACCACACATTCCTGTTCCATCCTAACAGACGCTGACTGTTCTTCCTCTATGGCCACTGGTGATGCGGTATGTTTTGGCAGCAGAACTGTGTGCGGGCAAGAGGGGGACATAGCTGGGATGGCAACCGCTGGCACAGATTCAGCCCCTGACAACCCTGCCTGTACCTCATGCATATGTTCATCACTGCTAGTATCTGTGGGGACACTAACATCAGATGGACCGCAGGAGGGTAACGCACCTACATCACCTGTGAATGCAAAGAAAGACTCTAAATTACAATAGACACACAGACACACAGACACACAGACACACACACACACACACACACACACACACACACACACACACACACACACACACACAGACACACAGACACACCATGCATGTGATTTGACAGATGGCATGCAGCATGCCTGTGGTACAGCAGAGGGCATGCAGCTCGGACATTAATAGTGTTAGTAAGCATACCTCCCTGGGGTGCACACTACAGCAAGCAGGTGTCATATTAGTAGCCATGCAGTTCACACAATCATGGTAGTATGCATGCATCCCCGTGATATACCATGTGTACCAGAACAGGATCACAGTACACATGGCTGATGTGACCTTGACATGTACTCTGCTGACATGTGCATTAACATGCATACATGTCTGACACAATGGTGTCCTGACACATGTACAGCATCGTAATGGGCATCACATTGTGGTGTTGTCTGTATGCCCTACAGATAGAATGCATGTTTAGCAAATGTGCATGAGTATGGAAGGGTAGTGTGAGCCGTCTACATTGCTATACAGTGTGAAGTACAGACACTGTGCCATTGCATGGCATCTTGAGGCATCTATATTGCTGTACAATGCATAATATGTACACATCGCATAGCCATAACTGCATGCATACCCATGACATAACTGTGGATTGTGACCCATGATGCTGAGGTGTATACACACCAAACCATGCTGTGTCAAGTGACAGGTCACTGGAGGCCTACAGCTGACACCCCTGCACAACAACTACAGGGTCTTAGCTGCCTGGCAACCATGTCCACACATAGCGGACATGTCAGTTCACCATTTCCCACATGACATTGATGTACCACACACACGAGGTGCACAGCTAACGGTGATGTCCTACAGCAGCAAGGGAAATGTACAGTATCTGTGGCCTGATGTGGTGTCAATGTCTGCGGAAGCTGTACAGGTGACTACTGTCATGCTATGACACAGTCATGATGTGCAACTGATCTTCTATGATAGACTTCAGTGACACCTCCACTAGCTGTGCACAGGCTGTTAGGATGTCCAGTGTACCACATCAACTGTATAATCAGTCAACTAAGGCTATAAGTGGACCATGTGTGGACAATGTGCAACAGGGTGTATACACATCACATCTACTGTGTGGCTACGTGTCTCTGGCCATCCCCCATGGCCATGTGTGCACATGTGTTGGCCAAATGTGTGTGATGGCCATCTATCTCACATGTCTGTGTTGTCCCATATGACATACACCCATAGATGTCAGATATGTCACCATACACAGGGCTATGCAGACAACGGGTTGTATGTTTGGTATGTGGGGTATGGGTCATGGGATAGTGTGACAATATTGCAGCCAGAACACTACATGTCTGGGACATGTCAGATGACACATCACAATGTGTGCACCCAATGCAGGGGCATACAACACAATGGTGACACCTGTGGGCTGCCCATATCACAGCTTACTGTGTGGTACTGTTTGCGTACCACACATGTTGTTCCAATGCATACTACATATGCCTCCATTGTAGAACACCTCCACCGTTGTATGCACAGCTGACCACACATGTAGCAATGACAAATACTGTGGTTTCAAGTTGGTGTATCATTTAGTTTGTATATATTGCACATGGGTGGCCTGTGTGAATGATGGGTGCTGCGACCTGTATATCGTGACTGGAATGAACATCAAGTGTGCAAGTGTTAACTGGCCACATGGCAAATAGATCTATGCTTTAACATGCCTGATACTGATGACAGTCTTACCTGCAACAGACTCATGTCTGTGCGGCACGCCAGAGGTACCTGTATAGGGGTGACAAAGCAGTATGAACATTATCCATGACTGTATGATAGCCACAGGGTGCACTGTGCATGTTAACACATTCGCCTGTATAATAGCATATAGTATGCACATGTGTGCATACAAAGGGTAGCATACTGTAGTATGCAGCTTGTGTGTCCACATACCTTGCATATGTTGTTACTTTACATAATGTACAGTGACACATGCAACTAAATGGGATATAATAGCCATATGTGCAGTACTGACTTACCAGGCAACTCCAGGCTCATTGGTTGGGAGACACCCGTCTCCATGATGGCAGCTAGAGTTTCTGGATGCTGTTCTGAGGGTGTCCCTAGACTGGCCAGTAGCTCCTTGGTGTGTGTGAGTGGGGGCTGGGTTGGTGGCCCACCCCCTGTTCCACATTGTTCCCTGGTAATTGCAGTGGCATGCTGTTTTGCATGTCGTATCAAGTCCGTGCAGTGTCTGCGCACCTGCTGGTAGGTGCGGTTATGGCCACCCACATTGTTCACCCTCCTGCGAAGAGATCCTGCCACAGGTCGTCCTGCTGCTGGGCATGCTGTGGCACATGGCTGAACAACACCTCGTAGTTCTCATGGAGGTACGGGATGAGGACATCATCCTCCTGGTGGCTGTACGCCGGAAGGCATGTACGAGGCATTATCTGTAAGACATAATGATGGTGACAGGTCACAGTTTCAGAGATGTACAGAGATACTGCTGCACATATATTTCTATGACATCTAGTACATCTGCACAGTTATCTTTGCAAATCATCATGACACAGACATGACTGACGTGTTTGTGTCGCACACATGTAACACCCATTGTGCATTGGATATCATCACCATATATGTGTGTCACCTCATTTCAGTGTTCATACTCCATGTGAATGCTGTCTTGATGTGGGCATGTCTATTTGCCTGCACTGGTGTTCTTATCTATCTGCACATGCCTGGATGTGTCCACTGTAATGCTGTTGACCTTGATGCTGTGTATATGTCACATATCAACACAGACACAGCCTTAATGGACTTGAGCAGTTACAATGCACACATATGCATGGAAACCTGTACATGCATGTGTTTTGCCATATACATCTACACAGCACTGTACAGTGTTCAACATCTTGCCATGGATCGCCTGTGTTGCACATGTGGTAGACATGGGACAATGGTTAGTCGGACATCATTCGCAGGGATGCTTATGAACCATAGAATGTATGGGCAAGGTTTCTTAGCTGTAACAGACAGCCATTATGTCACCGCGAGGTGCATCAGTGCCACATTACTGATCCAGACAGTTGATACTACATCTACCATGCGGCCATCACACCATGTATGACTGGGATGACATGTGCAGCTTTGATGGACAGGGTTGCATGGTTTGGCAGGAGTATGTCACATGTATGGCACAGGGATCTGTCCAGCCTGTGGTGATCCTAGTATTCGGACGGTGGATGTCCATGACATATATCTTACAGATCAGGATATGGACATGTAGCATGTCCATCATCATGGTGTAGCAGATGTCTTTATGCAAGGTAGATAGCATGCTGCATAGTGGAGGTGAGGATTGTGAAGGCTGGTATTGCCCATACACGCATGGCCATTACCCCTTAAAGGTGATATGTGATCCAATATTGGTCACCCCAGTGCTGTATATGCCTGTCCAATGATCTCCGTGCTCATGGATGGCACCCTGTCATGACATGGGTACCTCGTATGACTACCTAAGGGGCCTGAAGATGTCACCAAGTCAGGGAGATGTACTGCACAGCACCATCCCTTACACAGTGTCCATAATGATGACCACAGCCTAGGTGGTAGTTAATGGGTACAGGGATGTTCACCTAGTGGTGACAATGCTGATATCATCCATCAGAATGTGCACATATGTCACACACCTCACCCACACAGCCCATTCTGTATGTTGTTCACAACACTGACACAGCTATTCCTCATAGGTCATGGCCATTCACATCCTTACATACACAGATGCCTAACATTTGTCTGTGTGGTATGGGCTACAATGAGGGTGGAGTACAACACATTAACCCTGTTCTACTGTAGCTGTCACTGGTGTGATATGCACATGTCACTCTGGCACCATTTGTAGTTGTGAGTCTGTCAACAGGCCACTGGTAGAACACTCCTGTGACATACAACGGTATTTGTAATCAAACATCCATACTGTCTTGTACATATGTACTGCTAACATCTACAGTGATAATGGTTCTTGGACATGCACACCATACTCAGCAGGGTTATAGTGTGGTGCTACACATTATGACTGTCGTCACCACTTGTGGGTTGATATTATCCAACACCCTATCTGTATTTTATGGTCATGCTAGGCACTTGTACAGAACTTGTGAGCATGTCATGAGCTACTGATTAATATAACACCCATTCCACACCATTTCCCACAGGTACACTGGCTGTGCTAAGATTTCCAGCTTGCTTATGGTACAACAACTGTTGTACACACGTAACTCACATATCCTGTGAGACATGGTTGTATATACAGGCATGTCCAACTGTCACGTACCAGTGCTATTGCCTGTCTATAAGATGGAAATGTCTTACATGTGGCAATAGAGCAATTGTCTCATGTACACATTCAATGCTCACCTCCCGACATACGACACTACAGCCTGTGGATGCACTTATGCAGCCCTGCTGGGGGTAATGCTGTCACCAACCCTGACTGCACCTGACAGTCATGTGGGGATGTGTAACATTCGCAACACACCCCACTCATCACATGGTTTCACATGATCTCCACCACAGGGCACACATACAAGGACGTGTGCAGTACCTCTCCATACTCTGTGTAGGCACCAGAGGAAGCCCCCATATGGAACACAACATCACCAACTTATAGCCCACAGACTCATGTGTGCCCATCACATACAGCCAATAGTGTGTTATAACATACACAACACACTAGTCATAGATGACTCTGTAGGCGGTCACACTGCAGTTCCACACAGCAGGCTACACAAGGTGATAGTCACTTACATCTTGCTGTCGGGTAACTGGTTCTGCAACATAACCTATGCACCCATGCCACACCTCACCAGGTACGCTGTGACTTGTCATTCTCCATGTTAGTGTGACTGCCCTGAGATGCCACTTCACAGACTACGTGTGCAGGGACATGCAATAGCTCGCCAGTCTTGTAGCCCTGAAGGTGTGGGCCAAGCCCTGGGGAGCATTATGCATTCATCCAGACCCGATACCACTGTACAACACCTGACTGTGTCACTTCAGCAGTTGCCTATGCTTCTGCTGTCATTCCACAGGCATCTGGTATCTGTCCGCTTTGACTGACCTGGTCAAACACAATGCTTTGGCATAGATGACCTGCACCTGTCAGCCCTGGGAGTACAGCTCACATGTAAGGCTCTTGCTGCTTCTATACTGCCTGTCTTGCACAGTTTCCAATAACAGTCACCGGCAGAACGGGAACTGGCAAGCAAGACATGGGGTCATGTGACACAATGCTTGCATCTTCCTCTGTGATGCACGCAGGCAAGGCACACCTTAGAATGCACCACTACAATATCTCTGCAGTGACTGGGACCTGCCTCTCGGCTCTGCAGAGCACACCTGCAATGACAGGTTATAGACAGACCATACCTTTCAGGCACATACCTGGACTGGCACACCCACAGCTGAGGTGTTCCCACATCCCACTATGTTGTACATACATCCTGGCTAGTTACTTAGCACAATGCATCAGAGGTGCTCCACATGCAACTAACTGTGTCCGGAACCACTATACACATTGTAACAAGCTACAGATTCCACTACATACCCCACGGTTACCAGACCTCATTTGTTGGGGTACTGGACAGTAGGGCTCAGACAGCTACTACTGATGTGTGACTGACACTAACCCACACTTAACTGGGATAGCCACTCATGTACTGACACATCCATGAGTCATAACCTCCACTCGGCTGGATAAACCCATACACACCACCTCCAAGACTAACATTAACCTTGACATGAACACTACCAACATGTGACTGGTGTTCCACACCTGTGGTCATCCCCTCATTGGTGGATTCCGAACATATGCTAATCAACCTTGTTAGCCACATCCCGGCACCACAACCTTCACGGCATACACAATACATGAGTACTACAACACCTACTACAGATGTCTTATGACAGCGGTTGTTAATGTCATGACACCCGTGCAGATGGACATTGCACATACAAATGCTGCAACACACCCCAGTGCACTTCAGTAGCACGTACACGACTGCATGGATCATGCTATGCCACACAGAGCCATGATGGTACACACCAGATAACAGACGCCACTCTGGTGGTCAAGTTCCATGGACATAATGTACAACAACAGGTGGAGGCTGTTGCACAGTGGTGTACAATCCCATGGGTGGGGTAGCTCACTGGTCAGCCTCGGTAGGGCCACAGGATCCCTCATCACATACTCCATGACTAGCTACGTAAACATTACTGCGGCACATTCTGGGGTGTACCACAAGGCATTATGGTGGTATGTCAGTAGTCACTGGCAATACCCACATCTGCTGTCACATACAACAGTCACTCAGGAACATTACAGACCCAGGTGATGTTGGCAACATGCTGGTGGATGGATTCAATGCTAATATTACACCCTCTCACTCACTACAGGGCTGCAATCCATGCAAGAACATTGCGGTGTCCCTGTGGTCACACCTACACAGTACTAACCTGCACTCTATATGTCCTGGGACACTGGCCCCATGTCACCTTCCAAAGTCCCAGGCCATGATGTCCACAAACCTCTGAACGACATGTCTCCCCACTAGGCCACCATATTCAGTAATAGCCTTGTATCAGACATTGTGGCCCCTGAATGGCACACAGCAACATTCATCACACTCCACACAGGTGGCACCACAATGCACAAGTGGGACTATAGTCCTACACACCTGACTGGACTGTTCTGCATGGCTATGGGGCACATCATCAAGGATGTCATTCACAGAGACATTGTTGGGCTCCGGTCCTTTGATGCCACCCAGATTGGACTTGTTAGGGCCAGAGCATGGCCCCTACACCTGGTGGACTCCTTTCATACAGTTACCAGGGTAGTTGATGGTACGGGAGTCCACACATCCTACATTGTCCTCTCATTGCCTCTCAGCACCGTTCTCCATTCTGGTATTGACAACATACACATCCACCTGCACATCGTACCCTATGTCTCAGGATGTTATGCAACGTGGCTCATGGACAGGACACACAATGAGGGTAGCATACCATAGAACCTACTGCATTTCAGTTACATTTGGCATACCACAGTCCTCAGTCATAGGGCCCCTCATGTTCAGTATTTGCTTTCCTGAGGTACAGGCTAGCACAGAGGGACTTTCCCTGCCTAGCTTTACAAATCCCTGCATACAAAGTGCCATGATTGATCCACCAGCTGATACTGACTCCATCCATACGGGTGTCACTGTGACAGATACCTGATATGAATATCATGGCCTCAAGCTGCATGACACAAGGTCCATGGACATCACCTTTGCATTACACCATTCACCCACTATCACATAGGTGGAAGTCCCCTACATACGTGTCACATTGTACATGTTTGTAGTACACAAGTATGTCACACCCACTCCTGTGATTACCGTATTGCCACTGTGGCGTGGATATCCTTCTACATGGCCATACTTATCTGTACTGGGTGTGTAGCTACTACATAGGCACCCATTGTACCTCTGAACTCAAGACTTCTACACACATTCAAAGTTACACCACCCCATTTAGGGTGTACCTTACACAACAGCTACAGCTTTACATACCACAACATTAACACGCCATGATGTTTATTGAGCTCTGACAACTAAGGTATGCGGCTGAACTACGGACACCACGTCTGTACACATTTGCATACTACATACTCAGGGGTGACCTCTGCTGAACAGACAGGGCCCATGTCCACAACAATATTAATGGATATACTCCACATACGTGACATACGCAGATGCCACTGTGAGCAACATGCTCAGGGATATGTGCACACACGCAACAATGAGTGGGATGTGCTTGAGGGTTACATTCCCAAACCGGACACTCACCATGCTTTGGAACATGACTCCTATGTACATCACGCAGGGACACTCAGTAGCACTGTTCATGTGATACCTCCCTTGGTGTTTGGGACACACATGTACGCCAGGGATCACTGCAGTGGCTGTACTGTGCAGAAGTGCAGGTCACACATGGCTCTGCTGATCACAGGACACTACCCTAGAGAGGTGCCACTGGTGTGAACACTGTGGTTGTGCTTACACATAGACTTGCCAGACTGTATAGTCCACTATGAACCTGTGAAGCTATTACATGTCCTTTGTGCATGGTTACTTGGTAGCCCTTCCATTTAGATTAGCTATCATGCTATTACAATGTCCCATGCCTACAAGCCATATGTATCCTGTTATTGTACATGCCAATAGACGATACCTGTGGTATGCATGATATGCCTGTTATGCTGTGTAGAATATCTGACATATCTACCTACAATACTATACATTACACATATTTTACATAGTATCCCATAATGCAAAGCATACTTCCACAGCGGGACCACCTTAGACATGTCATTGTCGTTATATGCCCATACACATGCCTACTGTGACAGTATATCAACATATACTATCCCCGGCTATGGCACGTATTTGTTGGACATACCCTACCACTGACGGTGGGTTGTATGTAATTGTTCTGTTTAAAGCCCTCATGTAGCATCCCTTGTGGTGTCTGTGATGTGTACCTTGTGGCCCACAGCTGGATGCACAGTTTCTACAAGCTTAAGTATGCTCAGCAAGACATCACTACATAAATACCTTTTCCCATGTTATGCATTGCGGACACTTTTAATTAATGCAAAACGAGCTATACATACAGTAAATAATTAATACAAAACATGCTATACATATACTTACATACCGAGTGTTCTACATACCTTGTTATCGTTACGTACTTTCGTCTCTATCTCTCTCACACTGCTTACACGGCTATTTTGTATGAGCATACGGTTTGACTGTCTGGCAAGTCTTCCTTAAATACGTCGATACCTGTAACATGTGGTTTCCTGCCGCCTATTGGTGATTCTGAGTGACTAATTACTTGCATATCAGCTTTGCAGCTACTACATTCACCAATTACGCGGCAACAGTGGGGTATAATTGACTTCTCCACTTGGGCGTTGGCCATTTGCCCTACCTTCGGGGAGCCGGCCTGTATTGCATTTTGTTATGTGTAATTGAAACTGCTATGCATAGAGACAAGTATACTTTGGATCCATGTCCCCCGTGGATTGTGTGTGACAGCTAGACTATGTGGTTCAACATGTGGGTGTACCTGTCATCCCAACGTCTGTTCATAGGTTCATAGGTTCATAGGTTAGTACTAGGCTAAGTGCCCTTGTGAGCCATTGTAAGCCTAGCCAATTATCCCTTGTGAGACTCAAACCCTGCACCTTGTGTTTGTAAGGCAAACAACCTTAACCATTAGGCCACCCTCCCAACTAACGGACTATTGCAAACAAAACCTGTAACATCGCCGTTTGTTCCATTATACAATGGCTGCAATTTTGCATGGTGCCTTTAATTGTGTCTCTCACAAGGTATGTCGATGGTTCTGCAGTTGTAATTGACTGACTGGATGTTTGTGCTCTTATTACAGTCTGTATTGCTATAGTTTCTAGTGTGGGAGATGTCGGTGGGTGTACGTACCATATACAGGTTTGTGGGGCTTGCATTTCTACATATTCCATATATATGTGTATGGACTCCGTCCCTTATTAAAGAGCTATCAGTTAGTAGACTTATGTTACAGGATTGTACATTGGGCCATTGTTAATTGGTTTCTATATAGTGTGCAGGTGAGGTTGATACTTCCATACCTCCGGAATTGCAGCGATATGTAAAGGGATATGTCTACATGACAGCTATCTTGTGTATTTCTGTCCCAGATATTTGCAGTCATTGCAGTTGTGTTGGTAACAGAACCTCTTTGCCATGGGTTGACACCTTTTCATATGGCCATTGTTGGACACTTCCGGGACACACAGCGGTGTTTACAGGCCAACACTTAGCCATGGTCAGTACACAGGATAGCACATACTTTTATCCTCAATACATACCTATTGTTGTTGGACTTTGGCTACTTATCATATTGCATGTAACATTCACGTTTCTTACATACAGGCATAACTATTTACTGCAACTATTACATTATGTATGGGACATATTAATGTCCTACGATCTCGGACATTTGCCCTTTGTAATGTTTTATGTCAGGACACACCTGCCCAGGAGGGGCTGTCCCTCCTAATGTGGGACAGGTGGTGACCGTATGCCTATGGCTAGCTATACCCACACCTACCGTAATCATCTACCTCCGAGTTGGCACTAGCAGACACATGATGCACACACACACACATTACAGTCACACGGGATGCACACGGCACCCTCAACACACACATACACAGACTACGGCACTCACACACAGTTGAACACAGTACCTACGTGGACCGCAACACCGGCAGCGGTACCGAATTATCCATTCATATCATCATACTATTACTCGCGGTTGTACTGTTCTCTTTCGGTCTTTCAGCCTCGTGGTTACGCATGTCAGTATGTTACACATTCCATAGTTGGCGGTATCCTAAGTATTTGTACCTCCAAGGTATTATGAATGTCATTGACCTATCTATATATATTTGCAGATATCACTGAATCCGTATATATCAACATATATCACTCTATCGCCCTTTCTATCTATATTTTATATATATGTATATATGTGTACACATATATATATATATATATATATATATATATATATATATATCTATATATATATATATCTGACGGGGAAAGTGACAAGCAAGCTACACCTTTCATTGTGTACTTGTTGGTGTATACTGTTTCCTGGACTCCGCACGTTTGTGTCTGTACCTGTCACATTACACACCTGCCATAGGTTAGGGTTGCCAGCTGTCCCACTCTGCAAGGGACAGTCCCTCTTTGGGCAATTGTGTCCTGCAAAATATTTGTAAACATGGCAAATGTCCTGTGATTTTAGAACATACTTATTTCCTATAGTTTATGTAATACTCAAGATAAAACAGTTATTCTGTATCTGAACCAACAAACAGAATAAGTAAGTAAACATTACAAGAATGAGCTTTTATCTAGGCAAAACAGTGCAGTTCTGCTTTCCGTACTGGCCGGGTGTATGTGTTGGCCTGCAGACATTTGACGTATGTCCCACATTAGTACTTTGAAGAGGTGGCAACCCTACCATAGGTACATCTTGCCTAGCAATAGTGTTAGGTGATTCTATACATGATTGCGTGTTCTACACCTGGCAGTGGTCGTTTTACCCTTCAGAGCAGGCGCTATTAGTACAGGGGTAAATAATGCTGGTTTCACCTGTTCTGGAAATCATTCACCATGATCTGCGCGATATTCGGAGTAGCTTATCCCTGTTTTGCGCATATCCATATAGTCATATTTAAACGTCGCTTACCAGCAGTGGGCAATGCATATTCCCGGTAACGTGTGCTAAACATATGATCTGATGACCTGCATCCGACATGCATTACTCGTGCCTTCGGGATTACATTACATCCCTTGCAGGACGTGGGACCGGGAACATGCACAACGGTCACTGCATTTGACATATGGCCATCTGGGATTTGTACACGTGTTATGTCGTTTTGTACGTGGAGTACACTACAGCTGTTACTCCATACTGCAGTCACATGGGTAACTCAGTTAGTTTACATATTGATGAGTCCAGTTAATGGTATGTCCATGTGATGTTTACTGTATGTGCTCCGCATTGGGTATGTATATCACAGTGAGCCACACACGATACTGTGCTACACCTTCAAACAACCATGGGTGGAGCATGCTGGGGTGACGAATACCTGTCATGGGTACACCCCATGCCTTGACACAACATCCATGATTATATTATGTGGAGCCCCTCATTAACGCAGCAGGGACTCCGTGCTGAGTTTTTGCAGAACAGTGCTTAAACACATGTGCTCCCATGATTGCCTCTGCTCCTCTACGTGACAGTTGGTTACTCGATGTTGTGGCGACAGTGGACACTGTTTGCCCCATTTGGTGTATGGCCTCTGACAATCGGCCATGTACCCACTGATGTACCTGGGAACCTATACACACAGCACCAACATATGCTGATAGGCGCATGTACTGTTCAGGTGTTGACATTCCGTATTCCAATAGCTGTTGTGTGTACAATGTTTGTGGGCTGCCTATGTAGGACTCACACAGTGGGCCACCTATACATTACAATTTACAGGTGGTCGTGCTTGTGTGCCATCCATTTTACTGTGTGTGCAGGTGGAGAGGTGTGTCAGTCTGTAGGGGCCTACACTGTCAGCGTATGTGCTATACGTTCCCTCTTTGCCAAGGCGTAGGCATATTGGGCATGCCTCCGTCTGCCTACTGGGGCTGGCACAGTGTGTTCATGGTCTGAATCCCTCTGTGCCTGTGATGGCCTTGGCAAATGCGGTGGGCTATGAGGGCCTTCACCATTTTGTCCCTGCTGCAGCTGTTTCCGCAGGATCATATTATGTAGCATGGCACATACTATGACGATGTGGGCACACGTGCCTGGAGAGTACTGTAAGGCTCCACCAGATGTGTCCAAGCTCCAGAACCATGATTTCAGCATCCCGAACACACGCTCTATGATGATTCTGGTTTGTGCGTGTGCCTCATTATGGCGTTCTTGCATGGGTGTTTGTGCATTTCTGATGGGAGTCATCATCCACGGCTCCAGTGCATAGCCAGCATCCCCCACAAGGTGGCCATGTGGGATGTCCCCCCTGACAAATACCTGATACAGCTGTGAGGCATGCCAGATATGGGAGTCATGGTAGCTTCCTGGGCTGCCAGCACACACATCCATGATTATGCCCTGGGCAATGCACACAACCTGGCAGTTGATGGAGTGGAATCCCTTGCGGTTTATGTAGCGCCTACCATGCTCACCGGGTGGTGACTTGATTTGTATGTGCGTGCAGTCTATCGCACCCAGTACCTCCGGGTAGTGTGCCACACGGTGGAAGTGACGCATATTGCTGGCCAACTCCTCCTGAGTTCGGGGGAAGTATATATGCTCATTGGCATGTGGCAACATGGCATCCAGGAACTGGTGTAGTACCCTGGATGCTGATGCCTGTGAGATCCCCATTATATCTCCAGTTGGCTTTTGAAAGGTACCTGTGGCTAGTATTCGCATGCTTACACATACCTTCGTGTCCACTGGGATGGGTTCTCCTCTGTTATTTCTGGTTCTCAGGCGTGGCCGGCACAGCTCCACTATTTGCTGTAAGATGTCCCTGTCCACCCTGTAACGCTCTACTATCTCCAGATCATGTAGCCCCTGGTAGGTTACCCTTGGTCTGAAAACTCTTCTCCTCCTCCGGGGCCTGCGGTGGTTGTCGGCATCATCCTCCACAACACCGTCAGTCTCTAACACATGCTGATGAATCACAGCTATGGCAGCTGGGTGCTTTCACACTTTATACTATTGTACTGTGAACACCAATGATGTCATAGGGTGTGTATGTATGATCACAGCTACAGGATATCTTATGTGTTTTACTACCGGAACGACTATTGTGGTGCCCTTGGTGTTGAATTACATTTGGCTGCCGTGGATTACCTCTTGACCTTCCCTTTACATTTCTGCACATTCCACCTACCATTTTCTGGCATGCATACAGCAGCCTGCTTTAATTTGTACTTTCCTAGACCTGGCGTAGCTTGCGTAATGTGTGCTATTGCCGGTCTACTGTCGGTTTGCTTTGCTCTGCTATGACAGATCTCCTATCTTTGCAATCCAATGCCTCCCCTCCTTTCTTTGCATTCCAATGCCTCCCCTATCCTGTTTTGCAGGTTTCTGCGAGCAGACTTGACAGCTGCTGTCGATTGGCCGCCGTGAGTTGATTGGTGTTGATTGCTCATTAGAATGCCCATTACCCTATTTCGGCATGTCCTTCTTTTCATCCCCTGACCTTCCTGTTTGTGCTATTGTTCGTGCTTCATGCATCCGCTTACTGGGTTTCGGGCATGTTTTCATCCCCGTACACATGCGCTTTTGGGCACCATGTGTGCTCTCAACTAAACGATTCTATACCTTCCTCCCCACCCCTGTCCTGCAGCTTTGCTTAGCAATGGACAGGCCAGATTTGCATTGCTCCAATGTGCTTACTGCTACGGTGGCACACCCCTCTGCTGATGTCATGTATCTCCTCTGAGCCACTCCTCGGTGTTATAGCGCTGCACCGTATGGTTCAACCTTCATCCGGCGGGACATTTGCGATTCAGTATTATCTGCCTCATTTGCATGGCATTGACTACTAATTCATAGTTACCGCACCGAACACTGTCGCAGGCCCTTAGCAACCCTTGCACCTTGGTTGTGGTGTTCCATGCCTACCATTGTATATTATGGTGTACACCTGATTTGTATTACATTGCGATTTTATGACATTTTTATATATTTTCTTTATGTTCCAGTTTGCGCACACATGCCCTGCGGTTGTACTTTGCATTACTGTGGACATGACATTAAAGTTGTTTTTTAGGTGTTGTGCATCCTTTCTTATGCCATTGGCTGTGTATTTAGCCATTGGCATATGTTAACTTTGTAATACATGAGTCTGGTCTGCTTCCATAGCTCAGATGTTCTGTTTGGGAAAATGTAAACCGTGTTTTTTGGTTTACATTTCCGTGGCCTTACACTACACCTGCACCACTTCATGAATCGCTATATGCCTTCATTTGCATGGTGCGACACTGCACATGGGGTGATTAGCATACCTATACCGAGGGCTGCGCAGTTCTGGCGTACGCCGGTAGTGCACGTGGTATTGGATCGTACCTGAATCGCTCGATGGCCATATTTGGCGTTATTCCACCTACGCTACGCCTGCGCCTGGCGCAAGCTTCATGAATCCTGGGGACTGTGAATAAAAAAATTGCAGGGATATGGATATACTTTTCATTTTGTGCACAACATTTTGATTTTCAGCAGCATACTGGCCGACAGAATGTCGTTCGCACAAATGATAGTAAACCTATATATTTATATATACTGTATATATACACACACACACACACACACACACACACACACACACACACACACACACGCACACACAAGTGTGTGTGCATGAAACATATGATATCAGGTTGCAAGATATTTCATTGCATGCTGAAGCTGGTCCAGTTTTGTCACTGTCGAAGTTTATTAGATTCACCTTTACACGCTTCCAGGGCTTTTGTCTTTCTTTAAGTTTGTGTGACCCTGGAGTTAGTTTATTTATTTTCAGGTGGTATGGGTGCAGAGCCCTCCATGTAAAACTTCCACAGCCAAAATCACCAACTAATTAGTAAAAAATCCACAACACCGCCAAAAGATACACCAGCCGTTTATTACATCAAAGACATACTAAGCGCTTTCACCCATCATTCTGTGGGCTCCATGTAAAAGTTGTATTTTTGTTTTGTTTTATTTTGATAATTGCAAATGTAACCTATTTGTTTACATTTGTGTTTACTCTATTTAGATTAGACGTGTCCAACCTGCGGCCCGAGGGCCGCATGCGGCCCTCAGAGCTCTTCCATGCGGCCCTCAACCTCTAACTGCAACATTGATGTACGCATGCCCCAAAACACTTTTTTTGTTTTGTGTTTTTCATTCCCGTGACCTGTAACGCTAATGTCGGTGTCCGCATGCGCCAAAGCACCTTCTAGTTTTGTTTTTGAGTTAAAAAAGGGTCAGTGTGTTTACGCCATTATTTTGCGGCGAACAATCAGTGTGTGTGTGTGTGTGTGTGTGTGTGTGTGTGTGTGTGTGTGTGTGTGTGTGTGTGTGTGTGTGTGTGTGATGGGTGTGTGTGTGTTCTCACTGAAGAGGGACTCATGTATGGATTTGCCGCTGTTGCCTTTGAAAGGGGCAGCAATTACCTGTGTTAATAGGTAAGTATGGAGTGAGTGCATGCATGAAAGCAGAATTGTGTGCGTGAAAGTAGAAGAAGAGTGTGTGTGTGTGCGTGTGTGTGTGTGTGTGTGTGTGTGTGTGTGTGTGTGTGTGTGTGTGTGTGTGTGTGTGTGTGTGTGTGTATGTGTGTATATGTGTGCATGAGAGCGAGAGAGAGACGCATGCACAAAGAGGCTAACAATGATCAGTCTACCTACTGAACACAAACAAGTTAGCTCACAAATATATCATATATTAAGTGTACACTTTCATTAAATTGCGGCTTTCCTGACAGGGAGAGTGTTGTATTGAACATGAACTCATACCTCTTAACTGTATGGATTTTCAAAGAATGTCTGGATTTTTGCCTCATCTTCCAATTTGTGTCTTTTGCTTAGGAAATAAAAGTAGTCATCCAAGGTAATGCAGTTCCAGGGAGTAAGAATGAAACAGCAGCCTAGGGTTAATGGGTCAGTAGTGGACTGACTATGTGGGACTGTAACATATAAAGTTGTATTGTTTTTTCAGACAAACAAAAAAGCACCTAGTACTGTTTATTCATTGGTGGGTTCTAAGCAGTGGTAGATTGGACAACAGTAAGCTTAGCTTTGGCGGATCATCAGTACTGGCAAATCAAGTGGGCACAATGTCATTTTTTAAATGTTGGGGATTTTAGTGTGTATGTGTGTGCTTATGTGTTGGGAGTGCTGCAACAGTAGTTGATTATTAAAGACAAGAGACTTACGGACTGTGGAGAATGTTTCTTTGTTTCAAAATCTAACACTTGGGTACGCATGCCAGAAGTAGATTTTTTAAGACATAGCTTCTTGCCGTTTACAGTGGATGGATATTTACATTTAATGGACAATGTATTAGCGTGGGCCTGTGGGGTTCTGAAGGATGCCAAGTCTACCACTGCCAATGTCTTGTAAAGTGACCTGGAAATGGATATTGGGATGTTACTGAAAAAATATAGTAAGTGGGCTTAGAAATATAGTTTAATTAAACAAAGTGTACTTTCAATTTACAGGCCATAATTTAATTTATTTCAGGTAGTCTAGATACTGGTAGATTGCATACCATTAGACTTAATTAGGAGAGCTGTCATTCTGGGGAAACAAGCAGCCCTAGTTTCAGTGAAAGCTCTGTGGTTGCTTGCAGGTAGGAAGTTGCAGGATGTTGATGCAATGTGTTTTATGTATTATTTTAATGCATTTGTCATTTCAAAGCATGGTTTTCTTTGATGCAAAAGAAGGCAGGACTGAATTAGCCGTATAATGTTTAACTGACAATAATGGGATAGAAAGATTATAAGTGATGTATAATGCTTGCAGCTACAGTTGTTTCAATGGTGTCTGTGATGCATAACTAGTTTTGGGCCTGTGTCCCACTTTAATTTTAAACTTTGTCCAGATTTCTTGCTCTAAGGTTGAGAGGTATGGTTCCATACTAAATCAGAAGTTGTATTTACCTTGGAAGACCTTTCGGCATAATTATGAAAAACAGAGCCTTTTAATATCTCTGCTTATTTCCAATATAAACTGCCATGCAACCTTGCAAATAACCTTCTTATTAAGCTACTTTACTTCTTTTGGAATTGACAGGTATGATTCATCTGTTCGGACATAAGCATAGAGTGCTAATGTGACTGATTTCTTGCAGCAGTCTGTGGTTTACATAATCACAATAACTTTTCTGTGTTTCTGGGTGTGTAATCAATTTAATAGTTTTAAAGATATTTTCTAAAAATAAATAAATAATCCTCTCTACACTTTGAAGTATTGACAAAGTTTGGGAATTTGTTTTTTTCAAAAGCGAAGGTCAGCATTACAGCTCAGTAAACTGTCAGTCTGTGAGTAACTTCTGCACAATTAAAATGTCTGAATGTCAAATGGCTTTAGATTGGAAGGAAGTTTATTTTTATTTATTTTATTTTATTTTACATTTGTTTACCGGGATAGTC
>NC_056741.1:856755933-856760933 GCF_019279795.1 Protopterus annectens | reverse complement strand
CCTGATTTCCCATCCCTGTCAACTGTCTTCATCTGGTTGGCTCCCCATGGATTCCCAGGTAATCTGAGAGATACAGTCCCTCCAAAATCTCTTGAGCCTGCCTTGTGGCCTCTTTTTGGTGAGCCATATTTGCTACAAATCTTGTGGGAGGTACCCAAATAGCGTCCTAGCAAGGTGCCCGTGCCAACTCACCTGACTACTCTTAACATGGAGGAACACTGGCTTTGTTCCCAGATCTTCCAACTTTGTGAAAGCAGAGTGAGTTTAGATACCCTCTAAAGTTACCCCAGTTCTGCCACTAGTATGCAGGATTTCATCATCTCAGCCTCTACCTTTGATAGATGAAGATGAGGATACAGGCTGCTATCTAAATTGACCGACTCATTCTGTGATTCAGCTCTCATGTCACCAACACCATCTGTTTCAATGGTTGCAGCACTCAGCCACTGAATGTATGTTCTGCTCCATCTACCTTCATTTGTGAACAAGACTCCTAGATACTTAAACTCTTCCAACTAAAGTAGTTACTCCACTTTCTGCAGAGGACAATCCACTCAACCTTTCCCTTTTGTATGGCAATCTACTCATTTTTATAATACAGACATGACTTCTGAGGAGATGTTTATATCCATTCCATCTGTTTGTTGTTGAGCAGCGGATGATTTCAGTGGGGGGTGGGGATCACGATCACTTGAGGGTAACAGAACAACATCATACCTTGGCTCTACCTTGTTATGCAATCTATGGAAGTCACAAACTCACTGGGAGCCAAGACACACTCTTTATAGAATCCTGTGCCAATTTTGGATATACTTATCTTCATATGCCAAGAATGCAGACACAACACGCTCTCCTCCAGTAAAGAGAATCAATAGCGTACATTAACATATTTGGTTCCCCCATCATGGCTGACTATACTGTTATGTGCCTTCTTTAAGTTCACAAAGCACACATAAGACAGTGCTAGTAGAATCCTATGATCCAACATTATCTGAGCAAGAACAAAATTGAGCCACCATTTGAAGGCCAGGATGGTACTGCACTTTATCTGCTGAATCTGAACCAGGACTATAGGATATATTGTCCTTTCTAATACCCTGATGTGCTCTTCCAGGGAAGCTGATGGATGTTATCCTTTTATAATTAGAGTACACTCTCCTGACCACTATCTGCAAATTGGAAGCACTGCTTAGTTTACTAATTTGAAGATACACTCTGAAAATATATGTTAGCCATGATACCTCAGCATTATCTAGCACCTTCAACACTTCTGTATAGATCTCATTCACTCGCACCATTGGTACAATGGAACTGTTTAATCAATAATGTCACCTCAGCTACTGAAATGGATCAAATTCCATAATCTGTTTGTAGAACTGCCTCCTCAGAGGAGGGCATTGTCATTGGATTCAGGAGTTTTTCAAAGTGTTGTTTCCACCCTTCATCAGTATCCGAAACATTTTTGCATCCTTGCTGAGAATAGCCTGGGCATTATTCCACCTCCTAATCATGACTCACCAGATAGTATTCCAAAGCCTCAAGACTAACCAAATGTCATTCTGAATGACTTCACCAAACTCCACCATCCACACCTGGGCTTTCTTCATTATTAAACAAGGCTACAATAAAATGCAGTTAAAATAAAGGGAGTATTCCCCTTTAATACTCAATATTCTCATTCCAGGTTTGCAGAACCTCAGATTAAAAACAAATTCCACAGAAATACTAAAACTTTTGTGCTTAACATAGATCTGTGGCACAGAGGAATGGAACCTTGACTGCAACCCAGGATACCAGGGTTGGATTAGTGGTCAGGCACATTAGGAGACAGGCAGGGAAGGATGGAGTGAAAGCATATGGCTGTTCACCTCTTCTGAGGGATCTGGGGGTTGCATGCACTTGGAGGCACATAAGGTAGTAGGGTCTTCCTGAAGGACAGCAGAGAGGTCACCGACTATGCTGTCGGGGAGGAGCAGAGCTGCTTGGATGAATGCCCTTTGCAGAAGTATGAAACATCATCTGCACACAGCCCATTGTATGTGCCCTCCTCTGCACATAGCCCATTGTATGTGCCCTCCTCTGCACACAGCCCATTGTATGTGCCCTCCTCTGCACACAGCCCATTGTATGTGCCCTCCTCTGTACACAGCCCATTGTATGTGCCCTCCTCTGCACATAGCCCATTGCATGTGCCCTCCTCTGCACACAGCCCATTGTATGTGCCCTCCTCTGCACACAGCCCATTGTATGTGCCCTCCTCTGCACACAGCCCATTGTATGTGCCCTCCTCGTGCCTTCTTTGGTGTGAATTAGTCTCTTAACCTTCAGTAGTTCACATGTCCACTATACAATATAGCTTCTCTTAAGATCATCTCCCAGGCCTTTTTAAATTCTTCCATCCACTCACAAACCATTTCTTCAATGTATTCTCCTCTCTGCTGTTTTCCAGATTCTCCTTATCCAACTGTTAGTTGAAGTTCAGCAGTATCTACCTATTTTGTGTATCAGCCCTGATCATACACAGTTTCCTATTTGCCTCTCTCACACATCCAGATTTCTTACTCCAAGCTATTCTGGCCTTTTGCACATCATCAACATATATCCTTGCACCCCCATCACGTGTATTTGTTTTCATTTTCCTTCCCACATCTCCAGCGCTTTATACACTGATTTATTCCCCTCACTTGTGTCTTGGACTCACCTATCAACTATTCTGCAATATACATCCCCTATTGGGCTAGTTTGTTTTAAAAGGCAGGACATTTTACACAGTTTTTCTTACAGTTTTTTTTTTGTCTGCCTAACCCTGGACCTATTCAAATGACTGATCTTTATTATGATTATTGGTTTGTTCATACTGCCATTATATAATTACCTAAGAATCTGCATGGACAGAGAAACTCAAAGATGACAACAAAGAAGACTAGGTTCATATCTGTGAAAGGGTCATGAACGAGCTCATTTGGGATGTGCACTGGCAATGGGCGTAAAAATACAGCTAGGCAGAGGCTGCACAGAAGGAAAAGACATGGCGTTAGTTAGAATGGCTGTTAAAATAGTGCTTGGCAGAGACTGCACCAAATGAAAAGCCATGGCACTAGTTAGTGCAATGGCTGTAAAAATAGAGCTTGGCAGAGACTGCACAGAATGAAAAGCCATGGCACTAGTTAGAATGGCTGTAAAAATAGAGCTTGGCAGAGACTGCACAGAATGAAAAAAATGTAGATCTAGTTAGTACATTCCTGTTACACAAATGGACAAGGTGTACAAAGATTTATCCTTTTTGTAGAATTTGGGCTTCATACTTATGTTGCAGGACCAACTGTGCCACCTGACATTGACTCTTTGGGTCACTAGTTCAAAAACAAAATCCTCCCTTTCTTTAGCAAAATGCTTAACCTGCCTAAACTGATCTCTTGACAAGTGCAACACACCAGAATTTGCACACCTGATATCGCATATCATTCTATGCTAGCAGATAACTGTAGCATATGCTGCACTGTACAGTAAGTAGTATACACAGCTCTTTGTGTATTTAATACTAGTGTTACATATTCTGTCCCGCTACATACCTAGAGTCTAGCACTCCACTTGTTAACCTATACCTACAGATAACGATTTTCAAGTCAAAACTTGCAACACTGCATGAGGATCTGCTAAACCTAGTACTCTGAATTTTCAATAACTTGCTAGCTGTTGGCAGAAAATTACCATACTGTATTTCAAGATCTTCCATCCTTTCTCCTTAAAAGCTCTTGAACTTTCATAGATTTTTCTCACTTATGTTGTCATATAGTCAGTAAATGTGTCATCTATCATGCCTCTATTAGACCGTTGCTATGGTGATGTAGAATGGTAAGGCAATTAATATTCCAAGTGCTAGTTGCATTCAATGACTCAGGAAATAATTCATGAGCCACAGACTATGCTTGGTGAAGAAGTGACCCACCTCATTCTGCGCATTTCCTTCTATGATTAAGTTTAAAAACAAGACAGTAATCATTGAGTCCTGCCTTGATACAAACAGTAAGCCAATGCATGTGAAGCATTTTAGTAAATACAATGGGCATTGCAAATTAGTTGGAGTGGAAAAGGTCACAATCAGTAACCTAGAAATACTACATAATTGTATGGGCCACTTGTTTAGTATAAGTTTTTTCTCCATTTCAGCACCTTGACCATTATGTCAGTTCAATATTTTCCTCATTAGTTTTGTAGTTGTTGACTGAGTGAGCCTTATACTTTTTCTGCTTACTGCTTTATTCCCATGTCATTTATTAGTGCAGATGTCACCTAATGATAACTTCATATCCCTACCTCTCCCACCTCATTAATGTGTACATAAATGTATATACATACCTATGCACACACACACACACACACACACACACACACACACACACACACACACACACACACACACACACACACTCTCTCTCTCTCTCTCTCTCTCTGAACAAGGCTGTTGTTAAAGGGAAAAGTATTTTAAAAGCTGGCAGTCAGCATTGGTAACATAATGAGTAAGGATTCCAACTGGTGACAGCTTGAGTGCTACAAACAAAAATGGTTAGTTGTACTTACAACTGTCAAAGGTAGTTTTGTACAGACTTTCAGTAAGCTTCTCGTTTTTTTTTACCTCATAAGAAATGAGTTGGCTAAGCAATGTTGCCAGATTGAAGACCTTCTGGACATTGTTTTAGGCCCAGAATGAAGGAAATGTTTCTCCTCTACACATCTTTTGCTGAATTGTACATGAAATGCTAAATTAATTCATACAAATCTCATTTTAAGCAGTGTTAACAGTTATAGGATATAGATTTAATGAAGAAGATGAAAATGCAAAAGGTCAGCTCTGGCTCTGTGCTATGTGAGGATGATAGTGACCAGGCAATCCATGTTTGATTAGCAGTATGGGCACTGGATGGAGAAGGCCAAGGAGGATGGCTTGGAGTGTTTGCTAATGGCCTTCCACTTAGTAGTAGGTGTTGCACCAATAGAGC